>NC_142463.1:96068145-96219660 GCF_049115385.1 Moschus berezovskii | reverse complement strand
GGGTCTAAGAGCTCCTGTGGATACAGAGTTTAGGGACACTTCCATGAGTGGGGCTGAAACTAAGCAAGGAGAGGAGGAGAGCCTGGCCTCCTCAATGCCAGGAAGAGGATTTAGGAAGGCAGACATCATTGGGACAGTTTTGGAGGAATAGATGTTATGGGCAGAGACAATGAATTTATTTAAACAAGTTTCGGGAACTGGAAGCTCCAGGGCTCAGTCAAGCTCAGTGCCTTAGAATCAGTGAGAAGTGGGAACATAAAGTGAGTTTGAGATGGGTCTTTGGGATTACGCTGTTAGAGGTAGGTTATCAGTTATCTAGTGCTTTGTAATCAGTCATCCCAAATCTCAGTGTCTTAAAAGTTATTTTATTCTCTTTCAGGAATTGTCTGTAGCTCAGGACTCCAGGAAGGGGTTGGCTGGTGGCTGAGTCTTGGTTCTTTCATGGGGTGGAGGTCAGCCAGTGGTTGGGACTGGGCCAGTGTTGACCTGGAATGGCAGGGCCACCATCTAATTGTTTTTATGGAGTCACTCCTGGGCGCTAGCTTGGGATCCTGAAGACGGGGTGCTCAGCAGTCAGGCTGCTCATGTGGCTCTCAGAGCTCCAGATGAGGTCACAGAGGGTCCCTACTGCCACAGTCACACGTGCGTGTGTACATGCTCAGTCGTGTCTGACTCTTTGGGACCCCCTGGACTGCAGCCCGCCAGGCCTCTCTGTCCATGAAATTTTCCAGCCGAGAATACTGGAGTGGGTAGCCATTTCCTTCTCCAGGGGGTGCAGTCATAAGCCACAGTCATAAGCACAGCCAGATTCAAGGGGAAGAAACACAGATCCCATCTCTTTATGGGAGCAGTGTCGAAGTCATGTAAGCAGAGCTGGTGGGATGGGAGATCGTGTTGCAGACAGCTTTGGGAAATAACACCTGAGCCCAAGTGTTCCCAGAACAGATGAACTGCCTGAGAGTGTGATGACGAGCAGAGGGGAGTGAGGGGCACAACCTGGGTGGGCAACCTGAGTCTCTGGGCAGGGGGCAGGAGGGGATGCAGCCAGTGACAGAGGAGATGTGGGCAGGGGTGGAGGAGGAGAACCAGATGTTTTGGGCGCACAGCTGGGCTTGCTGTGGGGACTCCAAGGCAGATATGAACGGTGAGGACAGGAGAGTGGTGGGTTTGGCCAGGACATATGGCTCTCGCTTATCAGTTGTTTTCTTCACTAGCTCCAACCCTCTGCATTCTCCTCCCTTTGCCCCATTTTCCCCCTTAGCTTTCGAAATGACATTTCATTAGGACAAGTTTTAAATTATCGTTGTCTTTCTAAAAAATTGTTTTCCTATTTTATTTGTATGGCGTGCATTTTTATTCATTTATTTTTGAATAGGTAACACAACCACCCAATTAATTAAAAAGGATGGCTTATGAAAATAGTCTGCTTCTCATCCCACCCCCACTGAGGTCACTGATGTTAGGTTTCATATTGTTCAATCGCTCAGTTGTGTCTGACTCTTTGTGACCCCATGGACTGCAGCATGCCAGGCTTCCCTGTCCTTGACCACCTCCCTGAGTTTGCTCAAACTCATGTGCATTAAGTTGTTGGTGCCATCCAACCACCTCATCCTCTGTCACCCTCTTCTCCTCCTGCCCTTAATCTTTCCCAGCATCAGGGTCTTTTCTAATGAGTCGGCTCTTCGCATCAGGTGGCAAAAGTATTGGAGCTTCAGCATCAGCATCAGCATCAGTCCTTCCAATGAATATTCAGGACTGATTTCCTTTAGGATTGACTGGTTTGATTTCCTTGCAGTCCAAGGGACTCTTCAAGAGTCTTTCTACAGCACCACAGTTCAAAAACATCAATTCTTCGACACTCAGCTTTCTTTGTGGTCCAGCTCTCACATCTGTACATGACTAGTGGAAAAACCATAGCTGTAACTGGTTTCATAGGTATTCTTCAGAAACTATTGTCTCTGAGTTGCTGCTGTGATGCTGACTGCAGACTTCTGCTCCCTGGCGTCCATTTCGGCCTCCATAGCAAGGGATGGGATAGAGAGGGCGACGCTTCACGAGCCGGCACCTCCTCTCCAGACCAATCCCTCCACCTTCACAGGAAGTCAGGGCCTGCAGACTCAGGGCTGACCTCAGCCCTGAATTTTGTTCAGGCTTTTCTGAACCTATAATTTTAAATGTTGCTTCTAATTTAAGCCAGATTCTTTTCATGGTGGCTTCATTTCTGCTTTGTGTGGTTTCTAAGTGTTCTTTTACTCGTAAGATGGTGATTCAGATATTTCGTTCTGTTCTATCATTTACATGTAAAATTTCTTGAAAGGGGGAAAATATATAATTAGGGGGGTCCTGAGGTTTTGGATTTTTGTATTATAAAATTACTCAGTCTGAAAAGGGACGTTTGGGATTGTCTAGGTGTTTTCCCTTTTGTGTTTTGTTTGTTTGTTTGGGCTTAAAATGAAAAAATATTTTTTCTGCATACAGGGAATTTAGCACTAGAGAAGAAACTAAAATATTATCTAAATTTGCTCACCTTGCCCCACAAAACACACATAAAAACCCAGACCAACTGTGCTGTACTTCTGGTGGGGATGGTCACTTGCTGAGACCTCTCAGTTCCCTGGAGCAGGCAGTGGGGAGTTCCTGGCCCAGTTCTGGACAAAAATGCTTGAACCTGGGGTATTCCAGCTGATTTGAGCGTGGAGACGTTTGGTGCTGTGTGCAGGCCTGGGGCTGACTTCTCCTTAGCCTACTTTCAAAGGGACAGATTACCACTGAACTCTGTACAGGGCTGAGATGCAGCTGATAGAAACCCAAGGCTGTCTCTCTGCAGTGCGCAGCATCGATCCGGAGTGTTTGAGGCTATTTTTTCTCTCTGAGTGTCCACAAAATTCATTACTTTACAATGAGCCTGTCAAGGGGAACTGCAGTGAAGAAATGCTCCCCTCCCCCAGGGCCTCATACTTCTGGAATTTTGCCTTAACAAGTGAATCAAATATTCTATAAACACCCTAATAGCACAGTCCCTACCCTCCAGGAGTTAGAACTTGCTCAAAGCCCCTTTCTGTCTGTTGCCTCACCTGTTACTCACTGTAGCTTTTATTTTTTCTGGATTTGCTTGGAGGTTCTATGGAAATAGGATTTATGTAGGTCCTTTGCTCTCCAAATCCCCCCCACCTCCCCCATGCAGTGGGGCCTGTTCTCTGGGCTCTGCAGGTCTGGCGAGTTAATCGTGTCAGACAAGGATGGCTCTGCATTAATGAGTACCATCTCTCTTCCCTCCCTGGAGGATGGATTTCCTTTAAAGTCTTTCCTAACTTTGGGAAAACAGAAATATATGGCCGAAAAGGATTGCTGGGCAGGATTAAAAACTAATCCTTCAGCATCCACATGCCCATTTGTTGCCTTCCGGGTTTGTTCTCCTCTCCACCTGCAGGGGCTCCTCGCTTGTCACGTTGTGTGGTTAGTTATTCTACAGTGATCTTGCAAGTGGCTTCTGAGACACTGTTTCAGTCCTGGGGGATGTGTCACTGTGCAATGACAGTCTGCTGTGCTAAGAGATGCTGACAGCCCCTGCCCACCACCACGCCAGATCCTAGTCTCATCTGGCCACCGCAAAAGGCACTGCTTACTCCGGTTATCAGCACCAGGTGAGCTGGAGACCTTTGGGGATGGTCAGCGTTTTCTCATTTTTTCCCATGTGCAGCTCTAGCCAAGTGATAACCTTCACGGCTGTATCATCAGAGCCTACGTTACTGGGATGGCTTTCTGTTTTGAATGTTGGTTGTCTTTCCTCTCTCCGTCAATCTTCCTTGATTAGGTTGCGTGAGTCTAGAGTCCTTGACTGCTTTCCAGGAACAGGCTCTGCCCTTGTTGACTTCTGCTACATCTTGACCTTTCTGGTGATGATGCCCCTTTGGGAGCTGTGGGGTCTGCAGCCGATGGAGACGTTGAGGATGGAATGCCAAGTATTTGGGAGCAGCCCGGAATTCACTGTCTTCTGGCGACTTTCTCCAATTGATCGCTGGCTTATTATGGCCTAAGAGGCCCCTCCCGTCTGAGTGCTCGCCATCCATCAGCTTTGTGACAGGTCTCCGCTCCCCCTGTCCTGCCAGGGGCTGGCTGGAGGAGATGATTTCTAACTGTACATGATGGGGTGGTCTGGAGAGCTGGATGGGCCCAGGGATAAATTCTCTGTCCAACAGTGACATCATCCACTTCCCTCCAAGCCTCCTCTGTCCCCATTCTGCATACCCACCAGTGCCTAAGATTACAGGGGTTGTTCTGGATGGCGCCCTAGACATCCTCGTGCACTCTTGACTCCTGACGTCATTTCCTTAGAATTTTTCCTGCCAGACCACCTCCCTCCACTCCCTGTGCTCTGCTCTAGCTGGGACATCAGCAGCTCTCATCTGGATCACTGCTGGAATCTTCGCCAGGACCATCTTCCTGAGACATGATTCAGAAGATAGATTGATTGATTTTCTCTTATTTACACCCCTCCCCATTGCCTATGGTCCATGGGCCAAAGTCTCTTTAGCATGGCATCCAGCCACACCTGATCCACCCCTTTCTGCTGCTTCCTCTTGGGCTTCCTTTGCCCCTCAGTTTCCTCCCCACCTGTCAGCTAGCAACTGCTGCATCACTCTGCCCCCTCCGGCTCTCTCCTGGAGGTCTGCACACAATGCAGGCTGCTCTGTGCTGAGGTCCTGCGATATGTCCTTCTGCCCTCACCCAGCAGGGATGCCCACTCCTTTTAATTAAAACCTGACTCAAGGGAACTCCTTCTCTGAAGCCTTTCCTGACTTCCCCTGGTTAGAAGGGACCCTTCTCCCGTGTCCTCCAAGTGTCCTTGACAGCCCCTTGAGCATATTGCAGCCTGTGTGTACGCATCTGTCTCCCGCTCCTAGACTGGGGGTTTGGGTCTGCACAGTGCCCGGAAAAGAAGAGCACCATCCATATTTGTGGAATGAATAAGAAAGCTGGCTCTGCATCCACTGACAGCAAATTTCTTTGAGCCTCAGTTTGCTTGTCTTCTCTGTGAAATGGAGATAGTACACTTCTCTCATGAACTGGCTGTGAAGTTGAAATGAGCTGATACGTGGAAAAAAAGTTGGTGTGGGGCACATTTGGTGAGTGCCTGGAGCTGAGTAGGGGCTCATTCCTTCTTGTCCACTTCTGTTGACAGTGGGGAGGAAGCCTCAGTTTCAGGACGAGTCTCATCCTTACCTTGTATTTCTGTCTCCTCTCAGAGCGGGCTTCTCATCTTGTCCCTATTTGGAGAGTGTGCCCAGGGCTCCTTATAGAAAGAGGGCTCGGTTTGCCACCACAGGGCAAAGGTGTGTGAGCCCTCCTTACTTTGTGGGGGCCTCAGCAAGTGTTTGGGCTTCCCTGGTGGCTCAGACAGTAAAGAAATCTGTCTGCAGTGCAGGAGACTCAGGTTCAGTCTCTGGGTCGGGAAGATCCCCTGGAGGAGGAAATGGCTACCCACTCCAGTATTCTTGCCTGGAGAATTCCATGGACAGAGGAGCCTGGCAGGCTACAGTCCACCGGGTTGCAAAGAGTCAGACACGACTGAGCGACTAACATGTTCACATCACTTTCAGCAGATCTTCAGAACCCAGATCTTGTTCCTCCCAAGTTTCTCCAGGGCCTTGGATGGTGCATCTGCTGCGTTCAGTAGGGATTAAGAAACAGCCCTGTGTAACAATGGCTGCCTGAATGTTAATGCCTGAACTTCTTTCTCAGGATTTCTCCAACTGTCTGTCACTCAGGTGCATTCTTTGTACCCTGGAAGGATAAATTTGTCATCAAGGCTCATGGTATCTGTTAATGCTGCACAGAGGCATCTAGTTGGAAGAAACAGAAGAGATAACGTTAGAGAGATTAACCTGAAATGGAAAGTTTAATAACTTGGAAAGTAAGGAGTTTTAGGGAAGTGACTAAACACTTTTAGAAAAAAGGAGATGAGGTCAAACCTGTTCAACCAGACCCTTGAGCAGAACATAGCTCAAATAGAAGGCAACTGATTAACCATGTGACACATCACACACCTGCTGGGCCACTCGGCCAGTTTGGCCCCAGCTCATTTTGGCATTAATTTCTATCTCAACCCCTTCCCTATTTTACAGCAACCCTCAACCCTACCGCACCCCACAACTTACACAGATTTCTGGCCCGTCTGCATTAAAATGTTCACCCCTCTCGCCTGCTTTCTTGGACAATGAGGAGGAAGGTGATATGAGAGATGACTTAGGACCATTTGTCCTCATTATAAGCGTAATCCATGCAGAACACAGAATGGTTAGAAAACCCCACCAAGTGCAGAGAAAACAGTCATTGGTTACCCTCTTGCCTTCTTGCATTTTCCTGTGTGTCAGCTCAGAACTTTCCCCACCCATGTGTGTGGGAGTGTGGGGGGTGTTTTTCTTTAACAAAAATACTTTCAAACCTTTTTAGAGCCTTTTCCTCCTGTAACTTAGTAATGAGCCTTCAACAGTGTTGACATCCATCATTATTTTTCTCTGTGACTTTTAATGGCTGCATAATATTTCAGCACACGGGGAAGTGCTGTAATTATCCCAGTCTCTACGTGGGCCTGTCCCAGCTTCTGGGAATGGCCCAGGGTGTGTTGCTCCATTCATCTGCCTCCTTCTGGAAGGGTCTTGCACTCTGCCTGCACATTCCAGTAATGTGTCTAGGTTCCTTTTCCTCAGTTCTTTGTTCAGGGCTTTTACAGAATTAATCTCCACTGTCATGGTTCTGTCTTGTGCATCTGTGCCCCCATTAAGAACAAGTAGGGCTCACTGCCCACCACCTGTTCACAGTCCTGCTCAAATCGTGTTCCTCTAATTGAATTGGGAAAAATATGCAACCCCAGGGCTGCCCACAGAGGAGGGCAAAGAGCTAGTGACTGAACCACCACCAAGGAAAGTTAAAGCTGAGATAGGAGGCGGGGCCACACATTGATATTCTGTGTAACAGGTGGGGGGGGTGGAGAGGGAATCCCCAGAAGCCGTGTCAATGCAGTTAACTATGAATTTTCAGTTGAGTGTTGATGTCAGTGTTTTCTTCGTGTGCTAGATGCATTTCAGGGTGCCCGACTATCCACACTTAAAGCAGAGGGTGTTCCCCTCCCTGCATGGACCTTGCAGCTCTGAGTAGTTATATGCCAGGTTATGGAGTGCAGATTGTATCTGGTCAAGCCTAGCGGACCTGGGTGGGATGAAAGTCTGTGTCATGCGCACGTGCATGTTGCACAGTTGCTTCAGTTGTGTCCGGCTCTTTATGGCTCCATAGACTGTAGCCTGCCAAGCCCTTCTGTCCGTGGGGTTCTCCAGGCAAGAATACTGGAGTGGGTTGCCATGCCCTCCTCTAGGGGATCTTCCTGACCCAGGGATCGAACCCGCTTCTCTTGCATCTCCTGTATTGGCAGGCAGGTTCTTTACCACTGGTGCCACCTGGGAAGCCAGTATGTCATGACTGATGCTCAAATCTACAGTTTGGGAGGGCTGGTTAAGAGTTGATCGGCCATTGAGGTTGCTGCTGGGGGATTTGCATCGAGAGGCATAGTGGGGAGCTGCCGGTGAGTGCAGCAGCAACAGTAGGTACCTGTAGGCTCTGTTTTTGGAGCCTAGAAACCGAGGCCAAGGATAGGAAGCACCTCCTTGAAGTGTGGAGTGGAGCTGTCCTGAGGATGGGGCCTGGGTCACACAAGTTTTTCAGTCCTGGGTCCTCCAAGGCTTAGCTGTGCTGTGATCATACTCTCTCTGAACCTCCACTCTGCATGGTAACCCCCGCTCCACCTTCCTCCCCTGACACACTCGAGCTAGTTGAATGGGCTCAGCTCCCTGTGATTATCCTAACAGGGCGGCCCACATGTGTCGGAGGTGGTTGTGGTTCAGGAGGATGGTCATCTCTGCTGCCCACCCAGCCACTGCCCTTCCTGTCTTGTGCAGACAGCCCAGCTCCCAAAGCTGCCTGCCCTTTTCCATGGGACGTTGCTTGGGAACCTCTGGAACCAACTGTTAGGGCTTTTCCTAACCTTGAAGTGGACACTGGGAGCAGTGCCCTGCTGAGTCATTGACTCACACATCTGTAAGGTTTACAGAAATCTCTCATGGCTGAGCGCCACCCAGGGCGGCACAGATGGTGACACACTCACTCACTGTTTAGGGACTCCAGCCTGGAGAGGCCAGGGGACCTGGAGGAGAAGGCTTGGGGCAGGGGCCTTGGGTGGACTTGAGAAGAGCATTCATATATCGCATGAGGAGGCTTACAGGGGCACATTGTGCCAGGAATGGGAAACTGGTGTGAGGTCCCCTGCAGACCACTGGTTCACACGTGGTTGCCCCTTGGGAGCGAGACAGGCCCCGCTTTGTAGTCCAGGCGCTGGGAGGCAGAAGGCGAGGCGTGTGTCAAGGAACATGGCAGCCTGACCCCCATGTGAGCTTCCTGATGCGGTGGCCATCCCTTCCCGCCACGTCTTATTCCTGATGCCACCAGGGAAGCCCTCTGGGGAGGTCCTCTGCTTCCCTCTGCTGCCCCGGCGAGCAGGCATCCTGATGCTACCCAAAGAAGCCCATTGAGATGGTTCAGGAAGGACCTGGGCTCAGTGGTCCTCTTCCTGATGGGACCTGCCGGCTTCCAGGAGGAAGGGCAGGAGGACTCAGTGTTCGGGCAGCTGAGGAGGAATTGTTCTGCTCTGTGTGAGGGGAGGGCGTGGCGGCGAGGAAGGAGGCCGTTGTGAAGCCCAGCAGACACCTCTTGGTCAGACTCAGAATCTGGAGCAGCTGAAGCACCTTTGGTCCAGAAATGCAGCCTACAATAGCAGCAGTGGCAACAGTTCGGAGATGTAGGCTTGTGGGAAGGACCAAGGCATTCACTGGTTCTGAGTGATGCTCCTTTACTAGAACTCACGGTAAGCTTATGGCTTCTAGGCCCCTGGACTTGGCAGGGGCTGTTGCGCCAGAGGCCACCGTGTTGTTAAAAAGACTTAGCCTGACACTCAGCCCACTTCTGTTATCTTTGAGACCGGATGGAGGGAAACAGTGGTCAGTAGATCTAGGGTAATTACAGGGAGAGCATTTACAGGCAAGTAATATGATTCCATCTTTTAAATATTTTCCCCCTCCGGAAAGCAGAAGGCAAATGCTGGTACTTGTATTCAATTATAACCATTTTCCATTGGGTTTGTTTCCTTGAACCGTGATGGAACTGGGAGAGGATCTGTCTCATAGCCATGGGCATGGTTGGCAGGGTTACAGGGCTACTGCCTGTCCTTCCAGATGTTGTTTCCATGCCATCCTTAGGTTGGGGTAAGGGGTGATACAGGTGAAGAATACTGTGGGGTGGGTAAGACTCTGGAGCATTATCCCTGCCTTTTAGGGAAGGAGTGGAGGGCATTGGCAAGAGGTGAGTGACAGGAGAGGAGGGCCCGGGTGGAGGAGCAGGGAGGTGTGGGCTGGTCCTCATGCCAGCCACGCCGTGGGATGAAAGAGCCGTCCTGGAAGTACCCATGTCTTCCCTGTTGGTTAAACACTCAAGGATAGAGGAGCCGGCCGCTACTGCTGCTGCTCGTGTCTGACTCCGTGTGACCCCATAGACGGCAGCCCACCAGGCTCCCCCATCCCTGGGATTCTCCAGGCAAGAACACTGGAGTGGGTTGCCATTGCCTTCTCCAATGTATACTATATACAGCTATATAAAAGAAGACCCAGAATTCCACTCAATCTCAAAAATGCTGAGGAAAACTAAGGAACATCTCTGTATGGAATGATGGTGTTTATGTAAAAAACTGAACAATAGTGTATATTTTCAATGGTTTTATATATATTTTTATTAAGTATTTTTTTAAAAAGTCAGAAGTGATCCGTTTCTAATTCTTAGCAATACCAACCTCTGGGAAAAAGAAGGGAAAACAGGGTTAGATCTGGTAATCTGAAGAGATTAAAGGTTTGTTACATTGTAACTAAAATTTTTAAGTTTTGTCTAAATCAAGTAAGTATTCAGTTCAGTTTAGTTCAGTTCAGTCGCTCAGTCGTGTCCGACTCTTTGCGACCCCATGAATTACAGCATGCCAGGCCTCCCTGTCCATCACCAACTCCCGGAGTTCACTCAAACTCATGTCCATCGAGTCGGTGATGCCATCCAGCCATCTCATTCTCTGTCGTCCCCGTCTCCTCCCACCCCCAGTCCCTCCCAGCATCAGAGTCTTTTCGAGTGAGTCAACTCATCGCCTGAGGTGGCCAAAGTATTGGAGTTTCAGCTTTAGCATCAGTCCTTCCAGTGAACACCCAGGGTTGATCTCCTTTAGGATGGACTGGTTGGATCTCCTTGCAGTCCAAGGGACTCTCAAGAGTCTTCTTCAGCACCACAGTTCAAAAGCATCAATTCTTTGGCGCTCAGCTTTCTTCACAGTCAAACTCTCACATCCATACATGACCACGGGAAAAACCATAGCCTTGACTAGACGGACCTTGGTTGGCAAAGTAATGTCTCTGCTTTTTAATATACTATCTAGGTTGGTCATAACTTTCCTTCCAAGGAGTAAGTGTCTTTTAATTTCCTGGCTGCAATCAGCATCTGCAGTGATTTTGGAGCCCCCAAAAATAAAGTCTGACACTGTTTCCACTGTTTCCCCATCTATTTCCCATGAAGTGATGGGACCAGATGCCATGATCTTTGTTTTCTGAATGTTGAGGTTCAAGCCAAACTTTTCACTCTTTTCTTTCACTTTCATCAAGAGGCTTTTTAGTTCCTCTTCACTTTCTGCCATAAGGGTGGTATCATCTGCATATCTGAGGTTATTGATATTTCTCCCGGCATCTTGATTCCAGCTTGTGCTTCTTCCAGCCCAACCATTCAGTATTACAGTAATCCAAGTCTGTGCCCCAACCAGTAATGCTGAAGAAGCCGAAGTTGAACGGTTTTATGAAGACCTACAAGACCTTTTAGAACTAACACCCAAAAAAGATGTCCTTTTCATTATAGGGGACTGGAATGCAAAAGTAGGAAGTCAAGAATCACCTGGAGTAACAGGCAAATTTGGCCTTGGAGCACGAAATGAAGCAGGGCAAAGGCTAATAGAGTTTTGCCAAGAGAACGCACTGGTCATAGCAAACACCCTCTTCCAACAACACAAGAGAAGACTCTACACATGGACATCACCAGATGGTCAACACCGAAATCAGATTGATTATATTCTTTGCAGCCAAAGATGGAGAAGCTCTATACAGTTAGCAAAAACAAGACCAGGAGCTGACTGTGGCTCAGATCATGAACTCCTTATTGCCAAATTCAGACTTAAATTGAAGAAAGTAGGGCAAACCACTAGACCATTCATGTATGACCTAAATCAAGTAAGTATTAGAATGTTTAAAAAACTTGTGAAGTCATGGTTTAGCAGTCCTGTAAGGTGGTAGCTTCAGCATTTAGCAGTGAGTGAATTAGACAAAAGCTCAAACTACCAGGGGCTTATTAGCTAAACGTTCTGGGATGTGAGGCAGCCTAGTGACTCAGCTGTGTGTATGTCACGGAGATCAAAGTTGGTTTGGGATGAAGTGATTCATTGCGTTTGCAGCCCTCTTTGTTCTGGAGCTGGTAGTCACACTTTAGAAGTGGCATCAATAATTTAACGTTTATTCATCATTGTCTCCAGAACTTCTCTTTTAGGTACCATTGGGGATTTCAGTTAAAAAAAGAACGAAGAAATAAATGATAGTTTTGTCCTTGAACTTAACACCAGGTCAGGCCCTCATCTCGCCTCACCTGATTCTTAATTTGGTCTCCCTGCTTCCAGTCTTGCCCTCTGCTCTGTCCTCCGCCTGCCACTTGGCTGATGATTCAGAAACACAAATCTGATCCGTCTCCTGCTTCCCTCTTCCCAGCTTCCTCTGTCCCAGTGGAGGGGTTTGACTTTATGAGTGTGCCTTTCAGTGCCTTTCCCCATTGGGCTCTGGGGTGCCCCACAGTCACACGACACAAGAGACCTTGGCATGCCTCTGCTAATTCTGGGACATACTGCGGTGTTTTCACATGGCGTGTACCTCTCCTTGCTTGCTTCAAGACCCATGTTAATACATCTGTAAAACCTTTTTGGCCTTACTTTCTCTCCTTTTGAGAGATCTTAACCTTGTACTTTGCACCTCACTGTCATCGCATCCTGTTGTATAGTATTAATTAGTAACGTGTATTTCTTTGGGGAGTTATGTTTTTTGTTTGTTTTTAAAGTGTTTATTTATTTATTTTCTTTTGTCAGCTTAGGATAAAACTGTGTCTTATTCATCTCTCCTTCGCAGTCTCCATGCTAGTCTACTTCTTGTAATAGGTATTCAGAAAGTGTCCGCTGAAAATGTAGCAGAGTTCTAGCTATCTTTGCCATGTAACACATTGTTCCAAAACTCAGTGACTTAAAGTAATCACTTTATTATGCTCACAGAGTCTGTGGGTTGAAAATTTGGGCAGACACAGCAGGAGTGACTTCTCTCTGCTCTATAGTGTCTAGAGCCTCGGCTGAAAGGATCCCGAGGATGGGATCACAGTGGCTCACAGCTCAGGCCTGGCACCTTGAAGTATTGTTCCTGCACTTGCCTAGCTGGTGGTGCTGGCTGTTGATTGTGAGCTCTGCTGGGACTCTGGACTGGAGTACCCTCCCCATGGCCTCTTTCTGGGCTTTGGACTCCCTCACAGCATGGCAGCCGCAGGACTTCTTCCATGATGGACTCAGGTTGCAGAGTGGAAGCCACATCGCTTTTTATGACCTCGCCTTGAAAGTCACACCAGGTCACAAACCTGCCCAGATTCAAAGGGAAAGGGATAAGCTTCCTCTGTTGGTCTTGCTGCAGAAGAGCATGTGGGACAGGAGATATTGTTACTGCTGTGTTTGGATAGGGCTTGCCAGGTGGTGCTAGTGGTAAAGAACCTGCTTGCCAGTGCAGGAGAAATAAGAGAAGTGGATTCCATCCCTGAGTCGGGAAGATCCCCTGGAAGAGGGCACAGCAACCCACTCCAGAATTCTTGCCTAGAGAATCCCATGGACAGAGGAGCCTGGCAGGCTGTGGTCCATGGGGTTGCAGAGTCGGAGACTACTGAAGCGACTTGGCACGCATGCGTGTGTTTGGATAATAGATCCTATGGTGGTGTTGTGGGAGAGCTTAGTTCACAGCCAAGAGCTAGTATCACTGGCTGCTATTGCTACTGGGGCTTCCCAGGTGGCGCTAGAGGTAAAGAACTGGCCTGCCAACGCAGGAGATGTAAGAGGCACTGTTTTGATCTCTGGGTTGGGTTGCTACCCCAGAAGAGGGCATGGCAACCCATTCCAGTATTCTTGCCTGGAGAATCCCCAGGGACAGAGGAGCGTGGCGGGCTACGGTCCATGGAGTCGCACAGAGTCTGACACGTCTGAAGCGACTTAGCGCACGCTACTGTTACTACTCCAGACGCAGGTTGAATGCATATTGAGTGCTTACGATGGGCCAGACTCTAAGTTTCTTAAGTGGACTAAATCATTTATGCCTTCAGCAACATTATGAAGAATATATTACTTTAGAGGTGAGGGTGCTGAGGCACAGAGAGGTTAAGTAACCAGCCAGGGTCTCACAGCTACTGCCTATGCTGGAGAGATCAGGGGCAGAGAAGATTCCAGAAGTAGCTCCATTCTTCAGGTCTGCTGCTGGATTGTGCCACTGCACATATCACGTGGGTGTTGATGGCTGCTTCAAGGGATGTTTTGATGAAAGTAAGGACCCGGATGCAGGTCTGGTGGTCTAGGGAAGCTGAACTGTGAGCCATCCTGGCTCTGTGGCTCCGCTATGTTTGGACCTTGGTCAGGCCACCCTTGGAGGGCAGTGACATTGACCATCCTTGTTAAGGTGTTTTTTGTAGTGTAGGTGTCTGCAGCCTGCCTTCACGAACCCCTTCCCCACCGCAACTCCTGCCTCAGGTTCTGATTCTATATGGTGAGGCCCGAAGAGGATGCACCGATAGGGTTGCTGTGAGCATTAAAATTAATACATATAGCTCACTTTCCGTAATCAGGGCCCAGCAAGTGCTGACTCTTGTTGGTAAGGGCCAGGCTCTGTGTCTGTCTGTCCCCTGTCCAGAAATGGATCAAAGGAAGATGCTTTTTAGCTCGTGCCCCTTCTTATCCTCCCTTGGCTGAAGGCCGGAAAGTGGGAATCCCCAGCCTTGTCATTGGAGTGGGCTTCCTCACTGCTGTCTTGGGAGCCTTTCTGTTCTGTGAGGCCCTTGGGAAGCTTGGTCTCCACTCCATGGTTGGTCCGTTTGGCCTTTTTAACCTGAGACCCTGCAGATACCCCATCACAGTCTTCAGGACCGAGTTGGCAAGGAAGCTAAGTGGGTGGATTGTCATCACTTATCACTGATATTCATGAGGCATGTTCAGTATGAACCACAGACTCAGAAAACCATTAATCCTGTTCTTTTGTCATGGAGAAAGTGATTTAACTTCCAAGACCCTTTCCTCACCTGGTAAATTTGTCTATAATGAAATCCCCCTTGGAGGACTTCACTGATGGTCCAGTGGTTAAGAATCTGCCTTCCAATACAGGGGATGCAGATTCGATCCCTGGTCAGGGAACTAAGAGCCCACATTGCTGCTGGGTGAGTGAGCCCGCCTGCTCTAAAGCCTGCACTCTTCGGTAAGAGAAGCCTATTTGAAAAGATAAAAAATAAAAAATAGATAATTAAGGCCAAGAGACATTGAGTAGATTAGCAAAGTTAAATGAACTCATTTATTTGTTGTAAGGATCAAATAAGATGATGTATACAGAGAAGTTAGGATACTGCCTTACATACTAGAGTGCTTATCATCTTTGTCATTAACCTTCATTTTAAAACACATACTTGCTTATTTTTAAAAAATGGTAAAATAGAGAAAAGGAAAAGAGATGGGGGGGAAATCATTCACCACTCAGATTCAGCCCAGTACCAATGTTTTGCTTGGTCATTTTTCTAAGTACAGTATTTTTTTTTTAACATAAATTTACTGCCTGTGCAGTTTTGCATTTTTAACTGAAATTCAAACATTAATGTTCTCTTTAATGGTTTTGTACTTAGAAAAGCTTTTCCTGATTTTGGGTTGGTACCTATCTCATGTAGATAGAACCAAGAAGAAATTTTTAAATATTCATTTGATGACTTTCACAGTAGTATTTGATCTCTAGGATTACCTCTGAGATGGATATATGTTGTGTTACATTATTCCCATTTTACAGATAAAGAAGTGTCCTTATGTGGCCGAGTCACATGTAGAATTTGCAAAAGCTGTCTGCTGATTGAGCTCTGAGGATTATACAGGTCACAGCTGGAATAGATGTGGGATGGTGAGCTAGATCCTTCTGACACTTTGACACGCTCACTTACGTGTCTTGAATTAGGCATTAGATCCTGTGCTTAGAGATGTGAGTGTCTCAGCCCAGGCATGTTCCAAAAATGCATGAGAAGCTGACTTTCACAGGCACAGCAGCCGCCCCTCCCTGCTCACTAACTCCTGAATCATACTGCCCCTAGCCAGGTTGTCTAGGATGCAGCACAAAGGAAAAAGTGGGAGCAAACATGAATGAGCCGTATATTGAAAAACTAGTTAAGCTATATCATGTGTTTATGTGCCTAGAAACTGTCCAAACTAATCTGAAAGGACCCAGCCTTTTCCACTATTTATTGTCTAAAGCAATGATTCTTAATCTTTTTCTTTTTTTCTGGATCGTGAATCCTAGAATCTCTTGAAGTTTATGGAACTCTTTTCTGGAAGAACACACACAAGTTCATGTGATATAATTTTTCATTCCATTTTAAGACCCATTGGTGTCTTTATCATTCATATGTGGGTACAAAAAAAAATTACCTCAAAACTTAAAGGAACAGAGCATTCTTCTCACTTCTTTGTAAATGTAAAACTGCTCTAAAAAAATTGTCCTAAAATAAAAATCTTGATTGGAGAAACTGTGTTCTGCTGAACCAGTAGTTACTGCAATTGTGAATATAATTCTTAAAGCAAAAACAAACAAAAAACCCAGAGTGGAAAACAATAGGAAGCATTATTCTCTCCTGCGGTTTCTGTGGATCAGGAATTCAGGAGCATCTTAGCTTTGGCTCTGTTGCTCGCAGGGAGGGTGTAGTCAGGATGTCATCTGAAGCTGCAGTCACTGAAATCTTGACTGGGGCTGGAGGAGGCGGTTCCAAGGTGGCTTAGTTACATGGCTGGTTGTTGGCACTAGGCTTCATGTGGACCTGGTCATAGGCCTGCTTTGGTGTCTTTGTGACATGGCATTTGGCTTTCCTCGGGATATGTGAGCCCATAGAGCGAGGCAGAAATCCCAAGGTCTTTTTATGACCTAGTTTTGAAACTCACACTCCATTGTTTCTGCATTTCCTGTTAGTCACATGTGTCAGCTCTATTAAGTGCAAAGGGCAGGTCTGAGGGAGTAGCTCTCCAGGTGTGCCACCTCCCAGCACTTTGACCTGGAAGTTCTCCTCATCCTGTCATTTAGGGTTTTTATGCAGAGCAGTGGGAGCAGTGTGTGTTGTTACTACATAGGCATGATTGATTAAATCTTGGGCCACCGGTGATTAAACTCTACTTCCAAACCCTTTCTCCTCCTTTGACTTCAGAGAGTGGGGCTGAAAGGTCCACCCCTCTAAGCATGACCAGTCCCTCTGAAACTAAGGACTCACCTTGAATTACCTCATTAGCATAAACTTCTGTTTGTTCCAAGAGGCTCCTTGTGAATGACAAAAGACACTAACTCAGGAAATTCTAAGAGTTTTAGGAGTTCTGGGTCAGGAACCAGTGACAAAAATCAAATACATAGTTTTTATTGTTGAGTTTGGCTGCTTGCTGCTTGAAAGCCATGAAAGAGATGAGTGTGGTTGGAAAGGAAAGGTTGCTCTATTGAGGAGGTTGATAACCTGGGGAGATGACATTCATGCTCAACTCCCAACTCAGAAGATTCTGCTTGACCATGAAAGGGATGTCAGAGTCTTCTTTATCTTCTGCTGTGTGCAGACTTTCTTCTTATTGGTTAGAAAGAAAAAAGAAAGTGAAGTCGCTCAGTTGTGTCCGACTCTGATTGGTTGGTGGTGAGGTAATAGGGTGGTGCTCCAGTAATCTCCAGCATAACCTGAAGTTACCATCCTCTACCTGGGTGGGGGCCTTAGTACCTGTGCTGTGTGCTGTGTTTAGTCCCTCAGTCATGTCCGATTCTTTGCAGACCCCATGGACTGCAGCCCTCCAGGCTCCTCTGTCCATGGAATTCTCCAGGCAAGAACACTGGCGTGGGTTGCTCCAGGGGATCTTCTCAACCCAGGGATCGAACCCAGTTCTTCCACATTGCAGGCAGATTCTTTACTGTCTGACCCACCAGGGAAGCAGGATAGGGGCTTAGTACCTGCTGAATTCAAAACTATTGATGTTTTTTGGTTTGTTTGTTTTTGGTTTTGCCACAGGGCATGGGCTTTCCTGGTGTCTCAGATGGTAAAGAATCTGTCTGCAATGCAGGAGACAGAGAAGATGCAGATTTGATACCTGGGTCAGGAAGATCCCCTGGAGAAGGGACTGGCTACCCACTCCAGTATTCTTGCCTGGAGAATTCTCTGGACAGAGGAGCCTGGTGGGCTATAGTCAGTCCATGGGGTTGCAAAGAGTCAGACACAACTGAGCAACTAACACACAAACAACAACAAAAGTATTGGGGAATCTCAGTTCCCTGACCAGGGACTGAGCCTGTGCCCTGTGCCCCCTGTAGTGGAACTGTAGAGTCTTAACCACTGGACCTTCAGGGAAGGCCCTCAAAGGTATTGTTTTTGCATAATCCTTGAGGAAGAATCCAGACCCTGTCCCATGGTGGTAACAGTAGAAGGAACAGTACTGTTCCTTCTCAATTTCTAAATTTCTCTCCCTTCTCAGATTGTTGTTTAGTCTTTGCAACCCCATGGACCATATAGCACGCCAGGCTCCTCTGTCCTCCACTGTCTCCCAGAGTTTGCTCAAATTGGTCATTAAATTCTCTGATTAGCATCTCTTTGAATCTGCCCTTGGGAATTCAGAGAAGGTCAAGGAGGCTGGATGAAACCTATTTCCTATGAATGAGAAACAGGGGACCTGAAAAGGATTTGTATCCAGGAGGGCCCCATAGAGTCCTGCTCTGTTTCATTATTATTCATATATCACATTATTCAAAACAGAAGAAATTTCGTACAGTAATCATGCATTGTTTTTATTTTGGTTAAATGTTTTTTCATAATTATTCTGTTTGCAGGGGTCTGAGGGAAGAAGTAAAAATAAAGAAGAAAATAAAAATCACTTGCCATTTTTTTCACCCAGTATTTTCTTTCTAGTCCTTTCATTTGGTTATGAGTTTCTTTTCTCTATAAAAATTTGTTTGTTCAGATATAATTAACATATAACATTATATTAGTTTCAAGTGTACAACATAATGATTCAATATTGTATGTGTGGTGAAATTGTTACCAAACCAAACTCTGGTCTCCTACCAGATACATGCTACAAAGCCAGTCTACTGACTGGTTGTGGTGAGGAAAGCACAGTGTTTATTGCAAGCACCAAGCAAGGCTGCTAATGCTCAAAGATCCAAACTCTCCAATGGCTTTCAGAGAAGAGTTTTCAAAGGCAACATTAGAGGTGAGGGTTGCAGAATGTGTGATCAGCTCGTGACCTTTCTTCTCCGTGGTTGGTGGTGAGGTAATGGATTATGGTTTTAGAAACCTTAACCATCCACCTTCTGGTTCTAACCGGTTTGGGGTCTAGTGCTTGTGGTCAACATATAGTCTCCATCCTCCACCTTAGGTGGGAGGGGTCTTAGTTCCTGTGGAACAACTCAGAGATGTGCATCAGATTGTTCTGTGTATCTCTCGAGGAGAAAGTAGGAGCCCAGTGTCTCTGTTTTGTCTTTGCACTGTCGTTTCAGCTGTCATTACTTCTCTTGCTAGACTGCTTTTCCTTTGTTCCCGCATTGCCTCAGTTCTCTAATTACTGCTTGAGTCTGCTCTTTGGAGCTTGGGGAAGGCCTGCTGCTGCTGCTGCTGCTAAGTCACTTCAGTCGTGTCCGGCTCTGTGTGACCCCATAGACGGCATCCCACCAGGCTCCGCCGTCCCTGGGATTCTCCAGGCAAGAACACTGGAGTGAGTTGCCATTTCCCTAGGGAGACTTAAAACCTCTTTCTGTAGTCAAGAAATGGGGGACAGAGTGGGGCTTTTGTACTCAGGAAGGCCCGGCAGCATCCTGCTTGGTTTCAGAGTGATTACCTCCACAAATCTAGTTAATTAACATTAACTAGTTAACTACATTCAGAGAAGGCAATGGCACCCCACTCCAGTACTCTTGCCTGGAGAATCCCAGGGACAGCAGAGCCTGGTGGGCTGCCGTCTATGGGGTTGTGCAGAGTTGGACACGACTGAAGCGACTTAGCAGTAGCAGAAGCAGCAGTTAACTACATTGGCACATGTAGTGACAGAACTTGTAAGTTTTATTCTCCTAACAATGTCAAATACACAGTACAGTATTGTTAACTGTAGTCACCATGCTATAGATTATATCCCTGCTGCTGCTGCTGCTGCTAAGTCGCTTCAGTCGTGTCTGACTCTGTGCAACCCCATAGATGGCAGCCCACCAGGCTCCCCCGTCCCTGGGATTCTCCAGGCAAGAACACTGGAGTGGGTTGCCATTTCCTTCTCCAATGCATGAGAGTGAAAAGTGAAAGTGAAGTCGCTCAGTCGTCTAACCACTGTAAAAGACTAATAGATGTCTACTGTTCAAGGACTTGTTTATTTTGTAACTGAAAGTTTGTACCCTTTGATCACCTTCACCCACTTCCCACCTCTCCACCCCTTAGCATAACACCCCCAAGGTCTATCATGTTGTTGAAAATGGTATGATTTCTTCCCTTTTTATAATTGAATAATATTCCGTTGTATTTATATACCATAAGCTGTTTATTCATTCATCAGTTGATGGGCACTTAGGTTACTTACATGTCTTGGCTGTTATAAATAATGCTGCAGTGAACATAGATGTTCATATATGTTTTTGAGTTAGTATTTTTCTTTCCTTCAGGTAAATATTCAGAAGTGGAATTGCTGAGTCATATGGTAGTACTGTTTTAATTTTTTTGCACAACTCTGTATTATTTTCCATAGTTCAGTCGCTCAGTCGTGTCTGACTCTTTGCAACCCCTTGGACTGCAGCACGCCAGTCTTCCCTGTCCATCACCAACTCCCAGAGCTTACTCAAACTCATGTCCATTGATTCAGTGATGCCATCCAACCATCTCATCTTCTGTCATCCCCTTCTCCTCCTGCATTTCAATCTTTCCCAGCATCAGGGCCTTTTTCAATAAGTCAATTCTTCACATCAGGTGGCCAAAGTAGTATTGGAGCTTCAGCATAAGTCCTTCCAATGAATATTCAGGACAGATTTCCTTTAGGGTGGACTGATTGGATCTCCTTGCAGTCCATGAGACTCTCAAGAGTCTTCTCCAACAGCACAGTTCAAAAGCATCAATTCTTCGGTGCTCAGCTTTCTGTATAGTCCAAGCCTCACATCCATACATGACTACTGGAAAAACCAAAGCTTTGACTAGACAGACCTTTCTTGGCAAAGTAATGTCTCTACTTTTGAATATGCTGTCTAGGTTGGTCACAGCTTTTCTTCTAAGGAGCAAACGTCTTTTAATTTCATGGCTGCAGTCACCATCTGCAGTGATTTTGGAGCCCCAAAAAATAAAGTCAGCCACTGTTTCCACTGTTTTCCCATCTATTTGCCATGAAGAGATGGAACCAGATGCCATGAACTTAGTTTTCTGAATATTGAGTTTTAAGCCAACTTTTTCACTCTCCTCTCTCTCCTCTTTCACTTTCATCAAGAAGCTCTTTAGTTTTTCTTTGCTTTCTGCCATAAGGGTGGTGTCATCTGTATATCTGAGGTTATTGATATTTCTCCCAGCAATCTTGATTCCAGCTTGTTCTTCATCCAGCCTGGCATTTTGCATATAAGTTAAATAAGAAGGGTGACCATATACAGCCTTGACGTATTCCTTTCCTGGTTTGGAACCACGCTATTGTTCCATTTCCAGTTCTAACTGTTGCTTCTTTGACCTGTATACAGATTTCTCAGGAGGCAGGTAAGCTTGTCTGGTTTTCTCATCTCTTTAAGAATTTTCCACAATTTGTTGTGATCTATACAGTCAAAGGGTTTGGCATAATCAATAAAACAGAAGTAGATGTTTTTCTGAAACTCTCTAGCTTTTTCGACAGAGAAGGCAATGACAACCCACTCCAGTACTCTTGCCTGGAAAATCCCATGGACAGAGGAGCCTGGTGGGCTGCAGTCCGTGGGGTCGCTAAGAGTCAGACACGACTGAGCAACTTCACTTTCACTTTTCACTTTCATGCATTGGAGAAGGAAATAACAACCCACTCCTGTGTTCTTGCCTGGAAAATCCCAGGGACGGGGGAGCCTGGTGGGCTAATGTCTATGGCGTCGCACAGAGTCGGACACTACTGAAGCGACTTAGCAGCAGTAGCAGTAGCAGCAGCTTTTTCGATGATCCAGCTGATGTTGGCAATTTAATCTCAGGTTCCTCTGCCTTTTCTAAATCCAGCTTGAACATCTGAAAGTTCATGGTTCACGTACTGTTGAAGCCTGGCTTGGATAATTTTGAGCATTACTTTGCAGGTGTGTGAGATGAGTGCAATTGTGCGGTAGTTTGCACGTTCTTTGGCATTGCTCTTCTTTGGGATTGAAATGAAAACTGACCTTTTCCAGTCCTGTGGCCACTGCTGAGTTTTCCAGATTTGCTGGCATATTAAGTGCAACACTTTAACAGCATCATCTTTTAGGGTTTGAAATAGCTCAACTGGAATCCTATCACCTCCACTAACTTTGTTCATAGTGATGCTGCCTGAGGCCCACTTAACTTTGCACTCCAGGATGTCTGGCTCTAGGTGAGGGATCGTGGTTATCTGGGGCATGAGGATTTTTTTTGTATAGTTCTTCTGTGTATTCTTGCCACCTCTTAATATATTCTGCTTCTGTTAGTTCAGTTGCTCAGTCGTGTCTGACTCTTTGTGACCCTGTGAAGCACAGCATGCCAGGCCTCGCTGTCCATCACCAACTCCCGGAGTCCACCCAAACCCATGTCCATCGAGCTGGTGATGCCATCCAACCATCTCATCCTCTGTCGTCCCCTTCTCCTCCTGCCCTCAATCTTTCCTAGCATCAGGGTCTTTTCAAATGAATCAGCTCTTCGCATCAGGTGGGCAAAGTATTGGAGTTTCAGCTTCAATGTCAGTCCTTTCAATGAACCCAGGACTGATCTCCTTTAGGATGGACTGGTTGGATCTCCTTGCAGTCCAAGGGACTCTCAAGAGTCTTCTACAACACCATAGTTCAGAAGCATCAATTTTTTGGGGCTCAGCTTTCTTTATAGTCCAACTCTCACATCCATCCATGACTACTGGAAAAACCATAGCCTTGACTAGACGGACCTTGGTTGGCAAAGGAATGTCTCTGCTTTTTAATATGCTGTCTAGAAATGGCAACCCACTCCAGTGTTCTTGCCTGGAGAATCCCAGGGACGGGGGAGCCTGGTTGGCTTCCGTCTATGGGGTCACACAGAGTCGGACACGACTGAAGTGACTTAGCAGCAGCAGCAGCAGGTTGGTCATAAGTTTCCTTCCAAGGAGTAAGCGTCTTTTAATTTCATGGCTTCAGTCACCATCTGCAGTGATTTTGAAGCCCAGAAAAATAAAGTCAGCCACTGTTTCCACTGTTTCCCCATCTGTTTGCCATGAAGTGATGGGACCGGATGCCGTGATCTTAGTTTTCTGAATGTTGAGCTTCAAGCCAACTTTTTCACTCTCCTCTTTCACGTCATCAAGAGGCTCTTTAGTTCTTCACTTTCTGCCATAAGGGTGGTGTCATTTGCATATCTGCGGTTATTGATATTTCTCCTGGCAATCTTGATTCCAGCTTGTGCTTCCTCCACCCCAGCGTTTCTCATGATGTAGTCTGCATATAAGTTAAATAAGTTAGGTTCGTACCATTCATGTCCTTTATTGTGCCCATCTTTGCATGAACTCTTCCCTTGGTATTTCTAAATTCCTTTAAGAGATGTCTAGTCTATCCCATTCTATTGTTTTCCTCTATTTTTCTGCATTGATCCCTTATCTCTCCTTGCTATTCTTATCCCTCCTTGCTATTCTTTGAAACTCCAGATTCAAAGGGGTATATCTTTCCTTTTCTCCTTTGCCTTTAGCTTCTTCTTTTTTTCTTCTCTTTTTTTCTGTAGTGTCTACACCAGTTAAATTCCCACTAACAGGACACAAAGATTCCCTTTTTCCACATCCTCGTCAGCACTTGTTATTTCTTGTCTTTTTGATAGTAGCCATTCTAATAGGTGTGAGATGATTCCTCATTGTGATTTTAGTTTGCATTTCCCTGATGATTAGTGATGTTGAGCATCTTTTCAAGTGTCTGTTGGCCGTTTGTGTGTCTTCTTTGGAAAAAATAATCTGTTCAGATGCTCTGCCCATTTTCCCATCTGAGTGTTTCTTTGCTGTTGAGTTGTATGAGTTCTTTATAAGGACTTTGTTTTCATTAGAGCAGTTTGGGGTTTACAGTAAGATTAAGAGGCAGATGCAGAGAGATTTTCCATATACCCTTAGTCCCGTAGGCATGCATAACTTGCCGCATTATCACCATCACTCGTCAGAGTGGTGAATTTTTAAACCAGGAATATGTTAACACACCATAATCATCCAGAGTCCAAAGTTTATCTCAGGGTTCACTACTGGTGTTATACACTGTGGGTTTGGACAAATGCATGATGATATGTGTCCATCACTGTAGAATCATACAGAGTATTTTCATTGCCCTAAAGGTATTAGTGCTCTGCCTGTTCATATCCCTGCCCTCCATAGTCAGTGATCTTTATGGAGACTGATCTGCCTCCATGGTTTTGCTCTTTGCAGAATGTCATTTACTTGGAATCATACAATGTGTAGCATTTTCTGATTGGCTTCTTTCACTTAATATGTGTTTTCAAGTTCCTCCATATTTTTTCACGGCTTGATTGCCCATTTCTTTTTACTGTTGAACAATGTTTAGTTGTCTGGATGTATCACAGTTTGTCCTTTCACCTACTGAAGGACATCTCATTTACTTCCAAGTTTCAGCAGATATGAAGAGAACTGCTGTAAATGTCCATGTGTATGTTTTTGTGTAGATAGAAGCTTTTAGTTTCATTGTGTAAATGCCAAGGGGCACAAGTGCTGAATTGTATGGTAAGAATATGGTTGGTTTTACAAGATACCACAAAACTGCCTTCCGAAACGTCAGCACCATTTTGCATTTCTACCAGCAATGAATGAGTGTTCCTCTTGCTGCACATCGTAGCCAGCATTTGGTGTTGTTAGTGTTCTGAACTTAGGCCGTTCTAATAGGTATGTAGCAGTATCTCATTTGTTGTTTTAATTTGCATTTCCTTGATGATGTGTGGTGTGGAGCATCCTTTCATATGCTCACTTTCAATCTGTATATCTTTTTTGGTGGGGTGTCCGTTAAAGATCTTTGGCCCATTTTTTAATCAGGTTTTTTTTTTTCTTATTAAGATTTGGTTTTATATTTTACATAACAGTTCTTTATCAAATATGTCTTTTACAAATACTTTCTCCCAGTCTATGACTTGTCTTTTAATTCTCTTGATATTGGCTTTCACAGAGGAGAAATTTTAAATGTTAATGCAAGCCAACTCATCAATTATTTCTTTCATGGATCATGCCTTTGGTGTTGTGGTTAAAAAGACATTACCATACCAGAGGTTATCTGGACTTTCTCCTGTTATCTTCTAGGGGTTTTATAGTTTTGCATCTTACACTTAGGTCCGTAATCTGTTTTGAGTTAATTTTTGTGACGTGTGTAAGGTCTGTGTCTAGATTCTTTTTTTTTTTTGCATGTATCTAGTTGTTTGAACGCTATTTGTTGAAGAGGCTATCTTTAGCCACTCCTGTACTCTTGCCTAGAAAATCCCATGGATGGAGGAGCCTGGTAGGCTGCAGTCCGTGGGGTCGCTAAGGGTCGGACACGACTGAGCGACTTCACTTTCCCTTTTCACTTTCACTTTGTGTCAGAGATCAGTTGACTAAATTTATGATGCTAATGTAAGTGATTATTATGCTTTTAACTTTAAATTCTCAATTGTTAGTTATTGGTTTATAGAAAAGCAGTTGACTTCTATATTAACCTTTTGTATTCTGCAATCTTGCTATAATCACTGAATAGTTCAGTAGTATTTTGGCAATAACATTTTTAAAAAATTTTTACACAGGCAATCATGTCACCTGCAAGTGAAGAGTTTTGTCTTCCTCCCCACTGTGTATACCTTTTAAGAGTATACGAATATGTATACTGTTTTTTCTTGCCTTATTGTAAAGGAATGGCAAGAAGGCACATATTTGCATTGTTCTTGATCTTAGTGGAAAAGTTTTGAGCTTCTCACTGGTCAATGTGATGTTAGCTAAAGGTTTTTTGTAGGTAGTCTTTGTCAAGTTGAGAAAGTCTCTGTTCCTAGTTTGCTGCGAGTTTATAGTGAATAAGTGTTGGATTTTGTCAAATGCTTTTTCTGCATCTGTTGATATGACCGTGTGGTTTTTCCTTTTTAAACTTTGATATGCTGTATTACATTAGTTGATTTTCCAATATTGAATAAGTATACCTGGGATGAATCTCACTGGTTCTAGTATATAAGTCTTTTTATACTTTTTGGATATGATTTGCTAATATTTTCTTGGGAATTTTTGCACCTGTGTTCTTGAGAAATATTGGTCTGTAGTTTTCTTATAATGCCGTTGTTGATTTTGGTATCAGGGTAATGCTGGCCTGATGTTAATAGAATGAGTTCAGTTCAGTTCAGTCGCTCAGTCGTGTCCGACTCTCCGCGACCCCATGAATCACAGCACGCCAGGCCTCCCTGTCCATCACCAACTCCCGGAGTTCACTCAAACTCATGTCCACAGAGTCGGTGATGCCATCCAGCCATCTCATTCTCCGTCGTCCCCTTCTCCTCCCGCCCCCAACCTTTCCCAGCATCAGAGTCTTTTCCAGTGAGTCAACTCGTCGCATGAGGTGGCCAGAGTATTGCAGTTTCAGCTTTAGCATCAGTCCCTCCAATGAACATCCAGGATTGATCTCCTCCAGAATGGACTGGTTGGATCTCCTTGCAGTATAAGGGACTCTCAAGAGTCTTCTCCAACACCACAGTTCAAAAGCATCGATTCTTCGGCGGTCAGCCTTCTTCACAGTCCAACTCTCACATCCATACATGACCACGGGAAAAACCATTGCCTTGACTAGACGGACCTTGGTTGGCAAAGTAATGTCTCTGCTTTTTAATATACTATCAAGGTTGGTCATAACTTTCCTTCCAAGGAGCAAGCGTCTTTTAATTTCATGGCTGCAATCAGCATCTGCAGTGATTTTGGAGCCCAAAAAAATAAAGTCTGACACTGTTTCCACTGGTTTTCCATCTATTTCCCATGAAGTGATGGGACCAGATGCCATGATCTTTGTTTTCTGAATGTTGAGCTTCAAGCCAACCTTTTCACTCTCCTCTTTCACTTTCATCAAGAGGCTTTTGAGTTCCTCTTCACTTTCTGCCATAAGGGTAGTGTCATCTGCATATCTGAGGTTATTGATATTTCTCCTGGCAATCTTGATTCCAGCTTGTGCTTCTTCCAGCCCAGCGTTCCTCATGATGTACTCTGCATATAAGTTAAATAAGCAAGGTGACAATATACAACCTTGACGTACACCTTTTCCTATTTGGAACCAGTCTGTTGTTCCATGTACAGTTCTGACTGTTGCTTCCTGACCTGCATACAGGTTTCTCAAGAGGCAGGTCAGGTGGTCTGGGATTCCCATCTCTTTCAGAATGTTCCACAGTTTATTGTGATCCACACAGTCAAAGGCTTTGGCATAGTCAATAAAGCAGAAATAGAAGTTTTTCTGAAACTCTCTTGCTTTCTCCATGATCCAGCGGATGTTGGCAATTTGATCTCTGGTGCCTCTGCCTTTTCTAAAACCTGCTTGAACATCTGGGAGTTCACGGTTTACATACTGCTGAAGCCTGGCTTGGAGAATTTTGAGCATGACTTTACTAGCGTGTGAGATGAGTGCAATTGTGCGGTAGTTTGAGCATTCTTTGGCATTGCCTTTCTTTGGGATTGGAATGAAGACTGACCTCTTCCAGTCCTGTGGCCACTGCTGAGTTTTCCAAATCTGCTTTCACTATACGTATTAAAGGCATTGCATCAATAATTAAAAACCTTTCAAAACAGAAAGCACCAGGCCCAGATGGGGTCACTGGTGAATTCTACCCAACATTTAAGGAAGAAATTATATCAATTCTCCACAATCTCTTCTTTGGGCAGAAACAAAGGGAATACCTCTTCCTATTTGTTTCTGCCCAAAGAAGAGATTGTGGAGAATTGATATAATTTCTTCCTTAAATGTTGGGTAGAATTCACCAGTGACCCCATCTGGGCCTGGTGCTTTCTGTTTTGAAAGGTTTTTAATTATTGATGCAATGCCTTTAATACGTATAGTGAAAGTCGCTCAGTCATGTCTGACTCTGCGACCCAATAGACTGCAGCCTGCCAGGCTCCTCTGTCCATAGAATTCTCCAGGCCGGAATACTGGAGTGGGTAGACTTTCCCTTCTCCAGGGGATCTTCCCAACCCAAGGATCAAACCCAGGTCTCCCTCATTGTAGGTGAGGGTGCTGAGCCAGCTTTACCAGCTGAGCCACCAGGGAGGCCCATACTATTAAGCCTATCCTTATAGACCTGTTCAGATCATCTTTGCTCCTTATGTGAGTTTTGCAGATTGTTTATTTCAAGGAGTTGGTCTGTTTCATCTAGGTTTATCAAATGTGTGGTCACAGAGTTGTTCATGCTGCTGTTGCTAAGTCACTTCAGACGTGTCTGACTTTTTGCGACCCTGTGGACTGTAATCCACCGGGCTCCGCTGTCCATGGGATTCTCCAGGCAAGAATACTGGAGTGGATTGCCATGCCCTCCTCTAGGGGATCTTCCCAATCCAGGGACTGAACCTGCATCCATCACTTATGTTTCCTACATTGGCAGGCAGGTTCTTTTACCTCTAGCACCACCTGGGAAGCCCAGAGTTGTTCATAGGTTTCCTTTACTATTCTTTTAATCTCCATGGAATCTTATAATTCCCTCTGTTTCATTTTGGATACTAATAAGTTAGATTCTCTTTTTTTCTTTGTTAACCTGGCTAGAGGGTTGTTGATTTTATTGATCTTTTAAAAACACCAGCCTTTGGTTGCATTGACTTTCTCTATTGATTTTCTGTTTTTAATTTCATTGATTTCTGCCCTAATTCTTTTTTTTTTTTCCTGCTCTAATTCTTATTTATTCTGCTTACTTTGGATTTACTTTACTCTTCCTTTCCTAGTTTCCTAAGGTGGAAACTTACTGATTTAGTTTTTCTTCTTTTCTAATTTAATGCTATAAATTTTCCTCTCAGCACAGCTTTCCCTGAATATCATAACTTTTGATAAGTTGTATTTTAATTTTCATTTAGTTAAATTTATTTCTCTTGAGATTTTTTTTTGTGTGTGTGTTATTTAGAAGTGTGTTGTTTAATCTCCGCATATTTTGCTATTTTCCAGTTACCTGTTATTGATTTCTAGGTTAATTCCATTTTGGTTTGCCAATAGATATTATATCATTGTATTTTTAAAAATTTGTTAAGGGTGGACTTCCCTGGTGGTCCAGTGGTTAAGAATCTGCCTTTCAATGCAGGGAACATGGGTTCGATCCCTGGTTAGGGAACTAAGATCTCGCATGCCTCGGAACAACTCAGCCCTTGCACCACAGCTAGAGAGCCTACATGCCACAACTCCTGAGCCCAGGCACCACAACTCCAGAGTCTGCATGCTGCAGTGAAAGATCCCACGTGCCACAGCTAAGACCCAATGCAGCCAAATGAATAAATAAACAAATGAAACGAAGTTATTAAAAATTTTGTGAAGGGGTGTTTTATGGCCCAGAATGCGGTCTGTGTTGGTGAATATACTGTGTGAGCATGAGAAGAATGTGTATTCTGCCTGTTGGATGAAGTCTGTAGATGTCTATTGTATCCAGTTGATTGAAGATATTGTTGAGTTCAGCTTTGCCCCTTATGGATTTTCTGCTTGCTGATTCTGTCCATTTCTGAGAGGAGGGTGTTGAAGTCATCAACTGTGATAGTGGATTTGTCTACTTCTCCTAACAGTTGTCTCACTTTTTGCCTCATGTAGTTTGAGGCTCTTTTGTTACCTGCATACACAGTAAGAACTGTTATATCTTCTTGGAGAATAAGTCTTTTAATCACTATGTAATGTCCTTCTTTGTTCCTGTTAATTTTCCTTACTTTGAAGTCTGTCTAAAATTAGTATAGCCACTCCAGCTCTTTTGGTTAGTAAGTTGAAACTCCAGTAATACTTTGGCCACCTCATGCGATGAGTTGACTCACTTTGGAAAAGACTCTGATGCTGGGAGGGATTGGGGGCGGGAGGAGAAGGGGACGACAGAGAATGAGATGGCTGGATGGCATCACCGACTCTATGGACATGAGTTTGAGTGAACTCCGGGAGTTGGTGATGGACAGGGAGGCCTGGTGTGCTGTGATTCATGGGGTCGCGGAGAGTCGGACACGACTGAGCGACTGAACTGAACTGAACTGAACATGGTATATTTTTCTCCACTTGTTGACTTTTCTTATTTTTGTTTGCACTGGGTTTCTTTGCTGAGTGCAGCCTTTTGCTCGTTGCAATGAGTGGGGCTTCTCATTACAGTGGTTTTTCTTGTTGCAGGGCACAGGCTTTAGGTGCAGATTTAGTCGTTGTGGTGCACAGGCTTAGTTGCCCTGAGGCATGTAGACCAGGGATTGAACCTGTGTCCCCTGCATTGGCAGGCAGATTCTTATCCACTGAACCACCAGGGAAGTCCCACCCATTTACTTTTAATCTTTGTGTCTTTATGTTTAAAGTGGTTTCTTGTAGGCAAGATATCTTTGGGTCGTGTTTTTAATCCACTCTGACAATCTCAGTCTTTTAATTGGTACATTTAGGTTGTTGACCTTTAAAGCAATTATTGATATAGTTGAATTAGTATCTGCCATTTTCATTAATATTTTTTGTTGCCCTTGTTTTTTGTTCCTATTTTTGTTTCCCACTCTACTGTCTTTTGTGTCTGTCAGTGTTCTTGCCTGGAGAATACCAGGGATGGCAGAGCCTGGTGGGCTGCCTTCTGTGGGGTCGCACAGAGTCGGACATGACTGAAGCGACGTAGCAGCAGCAGCAGTCCTTTTTATACAGTTATATATAATACTTGGATTGTTTTAATTTAAAAAGTGATACTTATTGCACAATAAGAAATGTCTAAAGAAAAAAATATTACTTAAAAAAAAGGTGATCCCAGCCCAGAGGAACCTTCTGTTATGTGCTGAGGGAAGATGAAAGGTGCAGTGGAGTTAGGGGATGCCTTGGCCAGGGTTGGGGATCTGGGTCTTTTTGAAGGTAGCAACATTTAGGAAGGGCTTCCCAGGTGGTGCTAGTGGTAAAGAACCTGCCTAGCAATGCAGGGGACATAAGAGACTCAGGTTCGATCCTTGGGTTGGGAAGATCCCCTGGAGGAGGGCATGGCCACCCACTCTAGTAATTCTTGCCTAGAGAATCTCATGGACAGAGGAGGCTGGTGGGCTACAGGCCATAGGGTTGCAAAGAGTCAAACATGACTGAAGTTACTTAGCATAGCACAGCTTTAGGAAAATGAGATCTGGATAGTAGGGGCAGTGCCTGGAGAAGGAAATGGGGACGGTGGGGGGTATGGAAGGGGAATTAGACCGCTGAGAAGAAAAGGTTCATTTCTATTTCTGTGCTAAGGTCCACTTCCTAAGAACAGCATTATTTTCAGGGTTCAAAGGCCCTTTGTGAGGTGGGAAGGAAATTAAGGAGATATTTAATAAGCAGGTGCAGCTGAATGTGTGTGGTTAAAGTACAGTCTACTATCTGTTTGTTTATTTGTCAGGACTGTTTATAACCAGCTTCTTACAGGAGACAAGTTGTTTTGACCCTGGTGCCCTGGCTCATTCAGGCCACTTAACACTGTTTACCTTTCTGGGGAATAATGTGTATGATCCCCTGATGTAGTGCTTCTGTAAGGTCTGTAACTAGAATGCATGCTGGGTGAACTCAGCATTGCGTCACCGCAGCCAATATCTGATGGGCCTCAGCTACTTTCTATTGCCCGTTCACTGGAGGAGAATAAAACTTTCTTGACCCAGATCGGTGAAGGCAGGAGTTCAAAGCTATTGAGAGCCTTAAATCAGGATCTGGTGTTTCGTTTGAGCCCCTGGCTGACACTCTCTTGATAGAGACATCTTGACACTGCTGTGTTGAGTTTTTTTTTTTTTTTTAAAAAAAAAAAACAAACACAAACCCGAATGCCCAGGTGTTGAGATTTTTTTTTTTAATCCCCTAATTCCCAGGTTTCTTCACACCAGAACAATTACATGGGGTGGGGTCCAGGCCCTGTTATTTTTTAAAGCTCTCTGGGTGATTCCAGTGCAGGTCTAAGGTTAAGTCCTGCGTTAAAGAAGGATGCTGGCTTGTCCTGACCTGCCTCCAGTCCTCTTTGTAGCAGGTGGGTACTGGTTGTGGCTTTTTTGTCATAGAACACTAAAATGCAGGGAGACCTAAATGTTGTGAATGTAGTTATATTGTTTTCAAAGTTCTCCATTTCTGGAGTCCTTCAAACATTTGGCTCAAGTGTCACTGTGTATATATAGTGCTCACTCACTCAGTCATGTCCGACTCTTTGCGACCCCATGGACCTGCCAGGCTCCTCCATCCATTGAGATTCTCCAGGCAAGAACACTGGAGTGGGTTGCCATGCCCTCCTCCTGGGGATCCTCCCAACCAGGTCTCAAACCCAGGTCTCCTGCATCACAGGTGGATTCTTTACGTCTGAGTCACCAGGGAAGCCTGTATATCTATATATGGTTTGTTTGTTTGTTACATTGTCAGAGGGAGAGTACACATAGTGAAATGCAGCACACTACATTTTAACATACTGAAAACAACTCGTGAGCTGTTTGTCAACGATCTTGAATATAGTCGTAAATGGTGTCGACCAGAATATATCAAGTGAATCCACATACCACTTTGATTTGATTTGCCACCGCCGTACCCCCCTTTTCACTTTCCTTGCTTCTGTTGCTTAAGCCACGATGGGATTCCATGTAAGATTTTGTTTGGGAGAAAAGATTCTGCATAAATAAAAGTTTATAAGCCACAGGCCTTTCCTTGTAAGGTCTGTTTTAGATTAGATCAGTTTGCTTTAAGGCCCAAGCATCCCCCAGGCTGGGCTTCGAGCTAGGATTTGAGCCGTCCCAGCTGTTCCCCAGCTGGATCCACTTCAGATACATTTACACTGGGGCAGCCGTGATTGCCTTCCAGAGGGGGAGTAGGGGAAGTTTTCATGAAAATGGGAATGGGCTGCAGCTGTGGGTGGAAGTGGGTGGCCCAGAGATGGTGTGGTGTCATTGTCAAGAGGCCATTGGCCTGACCTTGAGCGATCACTGGCCAAAATCCTGTTCCCTGTGGATCCAGAGCCGTAGAATGGTCCAGCCAGGAGAGGCCCGCGTTAGCAGCTTTTCCTTTGCTGTTCTTCAGTTGCTATGTCCTGTCTGACTCTTTGCAGCCCCATGAACTGCAGCACACCAGGCTTCCTTGTTCATCACCAACTCCCGGAGCTTGCTCAAACTCATGTCCATTGAGTTGGTGATGCCATTCAACTATCTCATCCTCTGTCGTCCCCTTCTTTTGCTTTCAATCTTTCCCAGCGTCAGGGTCTTTTCTGATAAGTCGGCTCTTTGCATCAAGTGGCCATAGTATTGGGGTTTCAGCTTCAGCATCAGTCCTTCCAATGAATATTCAGTGTTGATTTCCTTTAGGATAGACTGGTTTGATCAAGCAGCTATTCTTTAAGGACTAATTATGGGCTGGGCCCTATGCTAGGAGCGTTACAGATCTTGTCTTATTCAGTGTTTTTGATGACTCTGTGAGGCACACATGATAATCCCCATTTTATGGATGAGGAAACAGGCTTCAAGAGGTTAAGTCACTTATCCAAGGTCACAGGTAATAAGGAACGAAGCTAGTCACACACGCTAGTCCCCTCCAGAGCCTTCCTAGAAATCATCTTATGGGTGAAGAGATTGAGGTCCAGAAAGGAAAAGCCGCTTGTCCAAGATGGCACCACCAGCTCCGGTTCCTGGAAAAGCTGCACCCAGCCCTTACCCGCCACAGGGTCACGTCCCCTACCGCCTGCTCAGTGGTTCAGGCACAGTCAGCTGTGCTGGCATGAAATGAGAAAGCAAACTCACTATGTTTCTTATTCCCAAGTCTGCGAGGGGAGACCATGTTAACAGCATAGAGAAGGCAGGCAGAGGCCATTTGGAGAAGCAGATCCCAGCCAGGAGGCGGGGCAGCCGGTGGTGAATCAGAGCCCAGTATCCAGGGCAGCCTGGAAACTTCTTTGACTTGGGGCCGCACTGACAGTTGCCCCCATCAGTGGTGTGTGGGCATCTGGGCGGCAGGGTTCTGCGTCAGCCCTTCCCATTCCTGTTCATGTGAACAGCAGCCTTTAGGAGCTCAGCTCCACCTCCACATGTGGAGGGAAGAGGGTGTAAGGAATGTGTCCATGGTGGCCTGGGAGTAGCTACCTTTGCAAATAAGGGTGTGGAACCAAAGAAAGGATCCAGGACTCCCTTCTTCCAGCTCTCTAATCAAGAAAGGAGCATTTAATTTCAGCCAGATTGCAGGGCGGTTGCTTTTGTTCTCCTCTGAATTTGTGCCAAGGATGTAGCTTTCCCTGCTCATTTTTTAAAAACTTTATAAAGAGCACTAATAAATAGGTATAAAACTGCCACGTAAATGACAGAGAGACTAAATGAAATTCCCAAGGGTCAGCCATTGAATAAATAACAGGACCATGTCCTTGCACGATCACATTCTTATATATGCAAATTAGGGACAGTGTCTTACCACGGAATGTTTTAATTAATATTTATAAATCGCAGAGCGCCTCAGAAAGGGCTGCTAAGTTATTTATATTATTATCATGTCACTTGAATAACAAACCCTTTGTAGATAGCTGCCTGCTTTGTATTTTAGTCTGAGAAGTAAGAGAGCCCGTTGTGTGTGTCTCCCCAACAGGTGTCGTGTCAGCGCAGCGGCAAGTTGCCGTCCAGGAAGGACCCTTGTACCGCACGGAGGGCTCTCACATCACCATCTGGTGCAATGTGAGCGGCTACCAGGGGCCCCTTCAGCAGAATTTCCAGTGGTCCATTTACATGCCCAAGGACCCTGAACGCGAGATCCAGATTGTCAGCAGCATGGACTCCTCCTTCCCTTATGCCATCTACACGCAGCGTGTCCGCAGTGGGAAGATCCACGTGCAGCTGGTCCGGGGGGACTTGGCCTTATTACACATCCTTGATCTTCAGGCCCGGGATACCGGGGTATACGAGTGCCACACGCCCAGCACCGACGAGCGGTACTTCGGGAGTTACAGCGCCAAGACGAACCTCGTGGGTAAGGAGATAACTATGTTAATGTGGCTGGTGTTCTGCCTGAGTGTCGTAGTGAGTTTGAGCTGTTAAATTATCATAGACTGGACTGGGTGCTTAAACAGCAAACAGTTATTTCTCACTGTTCTGGAGGCTGGAAGTCTGGATAATCAGGGTGCCAGTGTGGTCATTTCTGGGGAGGGCCCTCATGGGGATTGCTGAGTACTAACTTTCTCTTGTCTCCTTACGTGACAAAAAGGGAACGAGAGAGCTGTCTGGGGTCCCTTTATAAGGGCACTAATCCCTCAATCTTTCATTGGCAGTCTGTGCTTTCAATGAAGGGGATTCAGGTTAGATCCTTGGTTGGGGAACTAGGGATCTAGTTGGGGAACTGCCACATGCCAGGCAGTGCAACCAAGAAAATTTTTTTAAAGGAGCACTAATCCCATTTATGCAGAGAAGGCAATGGCAAGCCACTCCAGTACTCTTGCCTAGAAAATCCCATGGATGGAGGAGCCTGGTAGGCTGTAGTCCATGGGGTCGCTAAGGGTCGGACACGACTGAGCGACTTCACTTTTCACTTTCACACATTGGAGAAGGAAATGGCAACCCACTCCAGTGTTCTTGCCTGGAGAATCCCAGGGACGGGGGAGCCTGGTGGGCTTCCGTCTATGGGGTCACACAGAGTCGGACATGACTAAAGTGACTTAGCAGCAGTAGCAGCAGCAGTAATCCCATTTATGAGAACTTCATCCTCATGACCTAATAACCTCCCAAAGGCCCCATTTCCAGATACCAAAACAGTGGGGATTGGGTTTCAACACAGGAATTTGGGGGACAGGGGAGAGCATAAACATTTAGTCCGTAACACTAAGTCATTTCTTTTATAGTACAGTTTTATTTGACTCTTTAGGGCTTCCCAGGTGGCACTAGTGGTAAAGAATCCGCCTATCAGTGTAGGAGATGCAAGAGACATAGGTTCAATCCATGGGTTGGGAAGATCCCCAGGAATAGGAAATGGCAACACACTCCAAGACTCGTGCCTAGAAACTTCTCTTGGCGGAGGAGCCTGGCAGGCTACAGTTCACAGGGCTGCAAAGAGTCAGATACAACTGAGCAACTGAGCACATAAAATAGTATTTGACTTTAAAAGGAGAATCCAAAGCTCCCCAAATATTTTAGAGGTCACCAAGTAGCATAGGTGAAGCAAGTTTTGTGTGTTCACTTGTAAATAGAAGGTTGAAGCTGCAACTTAAAGAAGAAGATCTAATGCAGATGTTAAGAACTTAAGAGGAGGTTAACTGACCCTCTCTAACTGATGAAAGGGGATATAAAAATATAAGGCAAGGACATTTGTGGTTGATAAGCTGAAGAACTGATGGGGAAGATGAAGCATGTGTCACCTGCAGGCAAAGGCCAAACCTTCAGGAAATGATGGGCCTTAGATGGCGCCTCTGAGCCACTGGGGGTGCTGCTGTGTCAGGAAGCAAGCGTGGCTGTAGGACTCTGCTCAGACCTGGAGTGGGTCTGTGTGTCCTTTGGTGTCAGAGTAAGGAATTGTGCCCCAGCTCTTCGTGTACCAGTCTTCTTTTACCTCTGTGCTTCCCAGATGATGGAGGGAGCTGGAGGAGGGAGGGAGAGGGGATGGAGATTTCCATGTGGATGGCTCTGGGCCACAATGTTTCCCAATGTGAAGGGTCAAAAGTATCAAGGCCGTTCTGTTTTTCTGTCCAAGTCATAACTTCCAGGCTTAATTAAGATAATAAAAACTAGAAGTCAAAATTTCCACCCTTCAAATCAGAGAAGGGGATGGTGTTTAGTCTCCAGAGTAAAATGCTGACCAAGTGACCACAGAGGTAATCTTATCGCTTGCCTGACTCATCCCCATTCCATGGCTTCCTTCCAGCCCACGAACACATGTTAACACACGAGTTATATGAAAGTTAAACCTACTAAAAAATTGAGGACCCTGCTGTTTCTCTCTACCACAACCCTTTTTTAAAAAAAAAAAAAAAAAGAAATAGCTTTTCTAGAGCACTTGCATTGCTGACGTGAGTTGGGGGAACATGGGTGTGGAGTGGCTAGAGAGGAGAAAATGAGCAAGTTGTATAGAAAATATGACACTCCAACTTCCAGGAACTCCTTTTGTTTGAAGATGAGTCAGTATAGCCAAGTTAAAGTTTCTGAAAGCAATTTCACCTTGAACAACAAAGTCTTATTTCACCTGACATAAAATTTATTTCACATGTTATTTTCAGTGAGTTCATTTATTGTGTAAAATGAAATGCAATGTCTACAAACATTATTTTATCAATTTTCTAATTGAAGTATAGCTGATTTACAATATTTCAGGTGTACAGCAGAGTGATTCAGTTACACACACACACACACATAAATATATACGTACTTTTTCAGATTGCTTTCTGTTATAGGTTATTATAAGATATTGAATATAGTTCCCTGTGCTAAACAGTAAGCCCTTGTTGTTTTCTATTTTATATATAGTAGTTTGTCTTTGTTAATCCCAAGTTGCCAGTTTATCCCTCTGCTCCCAACCCACTTTTTATCTGAGTGTTATTGAAATGTCAGACAGGAAGCGTAAGTGCTAATCAGCTGCAGTCCAAATCCAGACAGAAGTCTCGTCCTATTTCTATGCTGCCCAGGTCCTCCGTGGCCCCAAGAACTGTGGAAGCCCGGGTGGGTTGGCCCTCAGCCCCTCGAGTGTGAGATATGTGGCCTAGTGACCGTGCTTGGGGCGCTTCCTGTGTTGCAGTGATCCCGGACACCCTGCAGGTCAACGCTGTGTCGCAGACTTTGTACAAAGTGGAGCAGGATCCCCTGGACCTCACCTGTGACGTATCCACCAGGACGCTGCAGCACAGCCACCTGTCAGTGGCCTGGCTCCTGCAGCGGAGCGGAGAGAAGCCGGTGGAGGTCATCGCCCTGAACCGGGACTTTGTGCTGCAGTCGAGCAGCGACTACGCGGAGAGACAGAGACTGAGGGATGTGCGCCTGGACAAGGTGGGCAGCACCATCTACCGCCTCACCATCTTCCACCTGCAGCCCTCCGACCAGGGCGAGTTCTACTGCGAGGCCACTGAGTGGATCCAGGACCCGGATGGCTCGTGGTACCCCATGACCCGAAAGCGTTCTGAGGGGACCGTGGTCAACATCGAGCCCACCGGTGAGTTTGTCTGGCGGGAGGTGGTGCAGACTCCTTTGATAACTCTGCAAGTACTCTGGGTCCCTAGGGGCCAGGTATCCCAAGCCCTGACCCTCTCTCACTGCGTTCTCCCAGCCCCTGAGTCCAGCTGGGCTCCAGGTTAGAGCTGACAGCTGTTGATGGCTGCTTCAGCTGGGCTGGGGGCAGGCGTACTATGGGCGCTCAGTCCACTGGTTTTGGTTGGAGGGTATGGTTGTGCTGGCATGGAGATGCAGGAAGTGCCCAAGGGTCCTTGCATTGCTGCTCACCCCTAATGAGGGGCTGCCATTGTTCTGACAATCAGAGGTGTGGTTTGTGGGAGATGAGCTGGGCTGCCTGAAGTACAAGCTGTGGGGGGACTTCTCTTCGGGACCTGTCTCTTGACTCTCCTGCCCCATTTGCTCCAGTTAAGTGGTGCTGATCTTGGTCTCTGCATAGCTCTCTTGCCACTTGTTCTGCCATTCTGGGTCTGTGCTTCTGACTCACCTAGTAGCACGGATGCCCAGGCTTGGGCAGTACAGATTCCTGAGGGAGGCTTCCGGGCTGGTGTCAGGGAATGTTTAACGGGAGGATTCCTATGTGCTGTTTCTCATAAATCCTCTGTTCCTTACCAACTTCTGCCAGAAGCGAGTAGAACTGCATGCAGGCAGCTTTCGGGACTGAGGTCATTGTCTGAGACAGGCTTGGGTCTCCTCTAGTAAACATTCTCTTTACGACAAAACTGCTTAGGCTCTACCCCCTTTCTTGAGATATGGATTGTCTCCTGACCTTGTGATCGTCATCATCCCTTGTTCCCTTGGTAATGGTTACTGTACGTTTGGTTTTCTGATCTTTATCGTTGATGAAAGACATTTCTTGTGTTCAGTTCAGTCGCTCAGTCGTGTCCGACTCTTTGTGACCCCATGAATCTCAGCACGCCAGGCCTCCCTGTCCATCACCAACTCCCGGAGTTCACTCAAACTCATGTCCATTGAGTCGGTGATGCCATCCAGCCATCTCATTCTCTGTCGTCCCCTTCTCCTCCCGCCCCCAATCCCTCCCAGCATGAGAGTTTTTTCCACTGAGTCAACTTTCCTCATGAGGTGGCCAAAGTATTGGAGTTTCAACTTTAGCATGAGTCCTTCCAGTGAACACCCAGGATTGATCTCCTTTAGGATGGACTGGTTGGATCTCCTTGCAGTCCAAGGGACTCTCAAGGGTCTTCTCCAGCAGCACAGTTCAAAAGCGTCAATTCTTCGGCGCTCAGCTTTCTTCACAGTCAAACTCTCACATCCATACACGACCACAGGAAAAACCATAGCCTCGACTAGACGGACCTTTGTTGGCAAAGTAATGTCTCTGTTTTTTAATATACTATCTAGATTGGTCATAACTTTACTTCCAAGGAGTAAGCGTCTTTTAGTGTCATGGCTGCAATCAGCATCTGCAGCTGATTTTGGAGCCCAAAAAAATAAAGTCTGACACTGTTTCCACTGTTTCCCCATCTATTTCCCATGAAGTGATGGGACCAGATGCTATGATCTTTGTTTTCTGAATGTTGAGCTTTAAGCCAACTTTTTCACTCTCCTCTTTCACTTTCATCAAGAGGCTTTTTAGTTCCTCTTCACTTTCTGCCATAAGGGTAGTGTCATCTTCATATCTGAGGTTATTGATATTTCTCCCGGCATCTTGATTTCAGCTTGTGCTTCTTCCAGCCCAGCGTTCCTCATGATGTACTCTGCATATAAATTAAATAAACAGGGTGACAATATACAGCCTTGATGTACTCCTTTTCCTATTTGGAACCAGTCTATTGTTCCATGTCCAGTTCTAACTGTTGCTTCCTGACCTGCATACAGGTTTCTCAAGAGGCAGGTCAGGTGGTCTGGGATTCCCATCTCTTTCAGAATGTTCCACAGTTTATTGTGATCCACACAGTGAAAGGCTTTGGCATAGTCATTGAAGCAGAAATAGATGTTTTTCTGGAACTCTCTTGCTTTCTCCATGATCCAGCGGATGTTGGCAATTTGATCTCTGGTTCCTCTGCCTTTTCTAAAACCTGTTTGAACATCTGGGAGTTCACGGTTCACATATTGCTGAAGTCTGGCTTGGAGAATTTTGAGCATGACTTTACTAGCATGTGAGATGAGTGCAACTGTGCAGTACTTTGAGCATTCTTTGGCATTGCCTTTCTTTGGGATTGGAATGAAAACTGACCTTTTCCAGTCCTGTGGCCACTGCTGAGTTTTCCAAATTTGCTGGCATACTGAGTGCAGCACTTTCACAGCATTATCGTTCAGGATTTGAAATAGCTCAATTGGAATTCCATCACCTCCACTAGCTTTGTTCGTAGTGATGCTTTCTAAGGTCCACTTGACTTCACATTCCAGGATGTCTGGCTCTAGGTGAGTGATCACACCATCGTGATTATCTGGGTCGTGAAGATCTTTTTTGTACAGTTCTTCTGTGTATTCTTGCCACCTCTTCTTAATATCTTCTGCTTCTGTTAGGTTCATACCATTTCTGTCCTTTATCGAGCCTATCTTTGCATGAAATGTTCCCTTGATATCTCTAATTTTCTTGAAGAGATCTCTTGTTTTTCCTATTCTGTTGTTTTCCTCTATTTCTTTGCATTGATAGCTGAGGAAGGCTTTCTTATCTCTCCTTGCTATTCTTTAGAACTCTGCATTCAGATGCTTATATCTTTCCTTTTCTCCTTTGCTTTTCGCTTCTCTTCTTTTCACAGCTATTTGGAAGGCCTCCCCAGACAGCCATTTTGCTTTTTTGCATTTGTTTTCCATGGGGATGGTCATGGTCCCTGTCTCCTGTACAGTGTCACAAACCTCCGTCCAGAGTTCATCAGGCACTCTGTCTATGAGATCTAGTCCCTTAAATCTATTTCTCACTTCCACTGTATAATCATAAGGGGTTTGATTTAGGTCATATCTGAATGGTCTAGTGGTTTTCCCTACTTTCTTCAATTTAATCTGAATTTGGCAATAAGGAGTTCGTGATCTGAGCCACAGTCAGCTCCTGGTCTTGTTTTTGCTCTCTGAATAGAGCTTCTCCATCTTTGGCTGCAAAGAACATAATCAATCTGATTTTGGTGTTGACCATCTGGTGATGTCCGTGTGTAGAGTCTTCTCTTGTGTTGTTGGAAGAGGGTGTTTGCTATGACCAGTGCGTTCTCTTGGAAAAACTCTATTAGTCTTTGCCCTGCAGCCTATATATACTCACAGAAAAATCATTAAAGCACCTTTGCTCCATCAGAGCTTGGGTCCCCGTGTCTGTCTGTCTTTCTCTCTCTCTTCGACTGGCACTCTGGAGTGCAGAAACCCGTCTTGCTCACTCTCCTGCCTGGGCTTCTAAAACTCTCTCAAGATGGCACCCTGTGCCTTCACCCCCACCTTGAGAGGGCACCCGGTGTCTTCGTGAGAGACCCAAGTTCTGTGTCAAGGACTTTATTGGTTCTCTGCGTAAACTAGGGAGTTTCAGCCTCTTTCTCTCTTTCACTTTCTTATCGTCGCCTCTGGACCGCCAGGTCCCGGTCCATTAAAGGACCCCAACAAGCGGCACCCCAGAACAAGGACACTGGTACACGTGGCATTTCAGATGGAGGAACTCGGGACGTATTGAGGTCGGTAAGTACTAAGACATGGGTTATATGGCTGGAAAGCCCCATCATTTCTCTACTTTACTTCACCATTTGTTTAAAGCTCAGGGACTTTTGGTTTTGTGCCAATGAATAGAGGCTTGCTTTCAAACAGTGGTTAAATGTAATCCTTGGTTCCCTGATAAATGCAGTTTTGATTTAGAAATTTGGCACCAGGTCAAAGAAAATGTTGAATGAGCCACCAAGCAAGGAAAAAAATTCCAATTGATTTCTAGCTCTCACGATATTCAACAACAGACAGAACACTTATTGCATGAATATGAATTAGATGATAAAACTTTACAAAAAGCCCAATTAGAACAACATAAAATATTTCAAAATTTTCTTACTAACCCTGCCCCGGCTGCTCCAAATGCTCCTTCTCTGCCAGTAGGCACAACTTCAAACGTCTCTCCTTTGTTGGAACCTAATGAAAGTTATGCTAATTTTTTTTTGCTAGATTAGAAACTGCTATTTCCCATACTGTAATCGGAGAAGAAACCAAGAAACAGCTAGAGAAATTACTTGCTTATGAGAATGCAAATCAGGAATGTCAAAGAGCTATCGCTACAATTCGTGAGACTGGAACTATTATGGATTATTTGAAGGCTTGTCACAATCTAGGATCAGAAACTCAAAAGATGCAAATGCTAGCTGAAACAATGGCTACTGCCTTTAAAAAGGGAAATGAAGGGTGCTTTACATGTGGAGATAAAAACCATTTAAAAGGGGACTGCCCTAAGAAGGCTAATAAAAAACCTCCAAGAATTCGCCCTCGCTGCTGTAGAGGAATGCATTGGGCCAAAGATTGTAAATCTAAATTTGATATTGATAGAAAACCTATTCCAGAAAGTTCCAAACAGCCGCCCCCCCAGGTCCCCTACAACAAAAACCAGGGGCAGATTCTATCTTTTCCCTCAAACCCTCAACATCCGGCAATGCTACCGTCAATATACCAGCCCTAGATGATGTTTTCCTTTACCCTTAAGCAGTCCCTTCTACAGTACCTACTGGACTTTTTGGACCCCTGCCCCAACAAACCTTCAGCCTTTTATTTGGCCGATCTTTGGCTTCTAAAGGAATTACTGTTCACCCTGAAATAATTGATTCAGATTGTAAAGGAGAGATTCAAATTATGATGTCATATCAGATTCTATGGCAATTCAAAAAGGGGAACAAAATTGCTCAATTACTTCTTTTGCCACATTTCTATTAACTCCTCTAATAATGTACGGACAGGCGGATTCCGGAGTACAGATCAAAAACAATCCTTATGGATATCATTGGTATCTGAATATGCCCGACCAAATATAAATATCAAAATTAATAATAAAAGATTTTCTAGTCTCCTCGACACTGGATCTAATATTGCTATTATTTCCAAACACTTATGGCGCAAATCCTGGCCTATACAAAAGGTCTCTTGCCAAATTGCAGGAATTTCTCAAACCAAAGTACAAGAAATTTATCAAAATGTTTAGATCTACCCATATGAAAGACCAAAAGGCCAGCCTACAACATTAAGACCTAAAGTGATAAATGCACCCCTTATTCTAATAGGAAGGGACTTACTTATGCAATGGCAAACTCAGATATACATCCCACATTTTTCCTAAGGGCCACTGCTCATTAACAAACAAAGCAATTATTAAAATAACTTGGAAGAATGAGGAGCCCATTTGGACAGAGCAATGGCCCTTTACGAAAGATAAATTACAGGCTACTAAAGAACTTATAGTCACACAATTAGAACTGAAACGTATTAAGGAATCTTACTCTCCTTAGAACTCTTCTATTTTTATTATAAAAAAGAAATCTAACAAATGGTATCTCTTAGCAGACTTTAGAAAAGTTAATGTATCTATGAAACCTGTGGATACATTACAACTAGAGATCCCATCACCTATTACTATTCCTCAAAATTGGCACATTATTATTACTGATTTACACGATTGCCTTTTTAATATACCTTTACACCCTTTAGACCGGCAGAGATTCACTTTCTCTCTCCCTTATCCTAATCATATCGGGCCTCATAAAAGATTTCAGTAGACTATATTACCTTAAAATATGCTTAACAATACTAATATTTGTCAAAAACTTTGTAGCCAAGGCTTTACATCCAGTGTGACAGCAATTCCCCTCATGCATAAATCATTAATAATATACTGTAACTACAAAAAGGACAGATTGTATTTTTGACATTGAATGGCTGTGATAGTCTTTAGGCTCCAGAGAAAACTGATTAAAATCTTTTTTGAAATGGCAAAACTGATTCTTCTTACACATGCAGTTAGGAAAAAGTTAACTTGTTAAAATACTTTTTTGGAGTTCCAATTCTGCCTAGGAAACAAAAACCGGCCTAAGAAAAAACCTAAAGTTAGCTCTTCTCATGTCCTTGTGATACACAGCCCACTCTACTATCTAGGACTCCAGCCATAAACAAATTGGTGGAACTCAAATAAAAACAAGTAGGTATTTTAAATTTCAAACAGAAAGCTATGCCTATCTATCTAAAATTATCTATGTCTCAATATATGTCTTTGTTTTTGGATAGTATGAAGTTAATAAGCTCTATTTAAATTCAAGTTAACATGAACTGAAAAATATTCAATATTAAATATAATGTTTATTTAAATATAAATATATAATTTAAATATAATTGTTTGCTAATCTAATTAAGACATGTCTTAAATCATCAACACTATGTAATACTTTTATTATGCCTAGGTTTAAGGTAAACTAAATTTGTCAACAAAAGGGTAACTTTTTATATGTGTGTGTGTATATATATATATAAAATATATAATATATATATAAATGAGATGAAAACTTTTAGATAAACTCTATTAAAATAATTATATTTTTAATAGAATAATCTATTATTATAATCTAAAATAATCTCTTAGGATTGGGGTAACTTAAATTTCTGGAGTTATACTAAACTAAATAATAAAAGTTTATTATGGTACATATACACAATGGAGTATTTTTCAGCCATCAAAAAGAATGCATTTGAATCAGTTTTAATGAGGTGGATGAAATTGGAGCCAATTATACAGAGTGAAGTAAGCCAGAAAGAAGAACATCAATACCGTATATTAACGCATATATATGGAATTTAGAAAAATGGTAACCTAAACCCTGTATAAGAGACTGCAAAAGAGACATAGGCATTTAGAACAGTCTTTGGGACTCTGTGGGAGAGGGTGAAGGTGGAATGATTGGAGAGAATGGAATTGTAGCATGTATATTATCATAAGTGACCAGTCCAGGTTCGACGCATAAATTTTCCTCTGTTCATTTCTTTGCATTTGTGCTTTTTTAATAAAATTCTTTTTTAGAAATAAAATAAATAAATAAATAAATAAAGTATTAAAAAAAAAAGTTTATTAAATAGCTAGGTCATTTCCAAAAGAAATAAGATTTTAAAACATTAATTACTGAACATTAATTTCCTCTTACACAAAGTTTTTCTTACAGAAAGACTAAAGAGATTTTAAGCTATTAATAAATATATATTTATATAAAAATAAATGTGTATATATTTTATAATATATAATATGATATAATAAATATATTCACCAATCTATAAAATACTAACATACCAGACACTTCATAGTTGCTAAAGAAAAGTAAGATATATACTTTTAATAAAAAGATATATAAGAAATGGCAAATAAAATGATGAATACAAAAATATGAGAAGGGTTTATGACATATGAAAGAAAATTTTATGACAAATGGATTTAACTCATTACCCTGAACTTTCTTCCTCTTCCTTCTTACATGTCTTGATCAATACAAATTCTTCTTTTATATGGGCCATGCCTCTCCAAGATGAAACTACACAACATGTTATAACCTACCTATCAACTTACTTTGCAATAATGAGAACATCTAATTCTATAAAAACAGACAATGGTCCTGCCTATATTTCTAAGCAAATTCAAACAATTTTTACATTCATTCTCTATTAAACAGATTACAGACATCCCTTATAATCCACAAACACAAGACATAATTAAACAAACACATTACACACGGTAACTGCAAACAAAAAATTAAATAAGACGATATACACAAGAACACTTTTATCTTCCTTATCCATAACAGACTTTACTAGACTCTAATGCAATATAGTCTTTAAGCCTATAACTATTGTTAATATAGCTTTATTTCTGTTTCCAGTCTGTAAGATTCTTAAAATAACATCAACTTCAATGCCTGTTTCACAATACAAAATAAAAGCAATATTAAAAAGACACCATTTGCTGAATAATAATATTTTTTCCTAAGAATATCAAAAGTGCAAAATATTCACCTTCTTTTCAGGTCTGTCTTGTAAGTATAATCATCTTCCTTGACACACTGAGCAGAGAGATTCAACTGCTGCCAGGCTGCATTTCTTTTCCAAGGACAAGGTCAAATATATTTAGATATGAGCAACATTTCATTTATCAAGTTGTTCTGCATCAACTTTTCAATAATTTCACTTAGGAAAAAATGTTTGAATGTTTGCTCCTAATCCTTTGCCCCAAGTAACACGAACCACTTAAAACACAGTCAGATCCCATTTCTTTTTATATCAGGAAATATGTACATACTGAATGAAGAGAAAATCAACCCATTAATTCAAATACCAGTCCCAAACAGATTTCTAGATGATTCTTTCTTTTTTTCTTTTGGACTGAAATATTTCCTAAGAATGTTTTTATCATTATTGCTTTCCTTTCTCTCTATAGCTGTTGTTAATATAGCTTTATTTGTTTTACATTTTTTAAACTTACTGCAAGGAGATATTTTGACTAAAGCAGAAAAACATTTTGAAACATTAAAGAACACCTCCCTTCCTTTGCCCATTTGCTATCAAGATGGATTAACTAATCAATAGAAATCTAAGAAACTAATCTTACACGGAAAGGGCTATGCTTCTATTTCTCCAGATGGATCCAACGAACTCGTATGACTTCCTCTTCGGAAGATTCAACATAAGGGGGCCCCCAACATTCAGACTAAAGACGATACAACAAAAACCTCAGGAGGAAGGAATTCCAATACAAGCCATGCGACTTTAAAAAATTTCCAAAAAACGCTACACTCAATGTTACCAACCTTATGATCTCCCTACTTGGAGACAGATAAATACCCTTATTAATCAAGCTGAAAATCTGATTTCTCAACAGGGAATGCCTCGGAATCCTGAAAATATTTTTCTTCGCTATGCTTGCTTTGCTTGCTTTTGCTTTCCCCACTCAGGCTGACTTGATTGATCACAATTATTGGGCTTATATACCTAACCCCCCCTTTTTTATTGTTGGTTATAAAATGGACAGATATAAGACCAATCATATCCACTAATGACTCAACACATATGCCCCCTCCTTGGAACTTGGAGGGGCCCTCTCATCCTGAAGAAGAAGAAAAACTAATTAATATCTCTCTAGGTTATGAAGTCCTTCCTTTGTGTATGGGCCCAACAGAATTATGCATAAACGTTAGCCGACAAACTTGGCCTTTTGCCCTGCCTTTAAAAGAGGACTTTCAGACACTGCTTGGATTATTTCCTACCCTTTCTTTGTCCATGAACCATGTTTATACTACTGAAACTTTAGGGAAAGAACAAAGAACACTATGCAAAGGGTTTACTAATAAGAACTTTAAATATATTCTTGTTCATTGGGACAAATGTCAGGCCAAATCAGGAAAATTAATGTTTGTGGCTAATCATGCAATTGTTGATTGGGGACCCCATGGTATGTGGTTATCTAACTGCTCAGATGATATTAATAGAACTATATGTGATTATGTTACTCAAGTGGCATGGAAAGTTACTAATACTACAATGGAGTATTACCATGATAGAGGACTTCTTGAACGGCTTGACGGTGCAATGGCCCCACCTTGTCCTCGAATCATTCTTGATAAACAGATTGGGCCTGAGCAATGGGACATCTGGAAACTTGCTGCAAGCATCGAGGAACTTGGGACTTGGACTGGACATTTCACAGGGACTAATCGTAGCCATAGCAATTATTTCTTTCGCTATAATCAATCATATTTTATACAAGCCTGTGTTCCACTTCCTTTTGTTGTAGGCATATGAAATTTACAATTCAATAAGACTTTACGTTCTGTAACTTGAATAAATTGTAAATTATATACTTGTCTTAACTCCTCTATTTCCTTGAGAAATGACTCCCTTTTGATTCTTCGATCTCAACATAATCTATGGTTACCAATAAATCTCCAGCGGCTGTAGGAAGAAGGTCCCATGGCTGAACTTGCTTCCCGGTTACTTACTAAATTGCTCCGGCGATCTAAACGATTCATTGGATGGCTGATTTTTGGCATTTTGGGATTAATACCTATTTGCACCACTGCTGCCATCACTGGTGTTACTTTACAAACCTCAATTCAAACACATAATTTTATCCAAAATCGGACTAAAGATGCTCATACTATATGGGCCATTCAGGCTCAGATAGATGAAAATATTCAAGATGAAATACAGGAACTAAAAACAGCCATCAAATAGGTTGGAGATCAATTAATAGATGTACAAAAATAGGTGATGCTAAAATGTGACTGGAATTCTACTCAGTTTTGTGTTACTCCTGTTCATTTCAATAATAGTGCCTACAACTGGGAACAAATAAAATTTCATTTACAAAACATACATGATAATGCCTCTCTGAAAATACAATTATTATAAAAAGAAATATTTGAAACCTTTTCTAACAATCTGCCCTCTTCCATTAATTTAAAACCTTTAGCTAAACAACTAGCTGATCAATTATTGGGGCTAGACCCACGCGGATGGTTTCAAAGCATTACTCACAGCATCGGGTCTGGAACTGTAATTTTAATGATTGTCTTGATCATTATATTTGTCGTCTACCGTTGCCTTCATGCAAAGATAGTTAAAACTAAACAAATTCTTATGGTCAGAACTCTTTTTACAAATATTGTAAATAAATAAGGGGGAATTGTCAGGGAATGTTTAACGGGAGGATTCCTACTTGCTGTTTCTCATAAATCCTCTGTTCCTTATCAGCTTCTGCCAGAAGTGAGTAGAACTGCAGGCAGCTCTGGGGACTGAGGTCATTGTGTGAGACAGACTTGGGTCTCCTCTAGTAAACATTCTCTTTATGACAAAAGTGCTTAGTCTCGCCCCCCTTTTCTTGGGATTTGGATTGTCTTCTGACCTTGTGATCGTCATCATCCCTCGTTCCCTTGGTAACGGTTACTGTACGTTTGGTTTTCTGATCTTTATCATTGACGAAAGACATTTCTTGTACTACAGTCTATATATACTCACAGAAAAATCATTAAAGCACCTTTGCTCCATCAGAGCTTGGGTACCCGTGTCTTTCTTTCTTTCTTTCTGTCTCTCTCTCTCCTCAGCTAATTCTCTGGAGCACAGAAAACTGTCTTGCTCACTCTCCTGCCTGGGCTTCTAAGACTCTCTCGAGAAGGCGCCCTGTGCCTTCACCACCACCCCACCCCCCACCGAGAGGGCGCCCGGTGCCTTCGTGAGAGACCCAAGTCCTGTGTCAAGGACTTTATTGGTTCTCTGCATAAACCAGGGAGTATCAGCCTCTTTCTCTCTTTCACTTTCTTATCGTCGCTTCTGAACTGCCAGGTCCCGGTCCATCAAAGGACCTTAACAGGGTGGGACCTGGGAAGCTGAGTTTTCAGTACACTTCCACTGTAGACAGTCTGCGCTTTGTCAAGCACAGCTCTAGAGCCAACAGGGCAGAAGTGATTCCCTGGGTGCCTAATGGATGTGAGAACTTTACAAGTAGGGTTAGGCTCCTGGACTGGGAGTACTTTATCTGTTCTGTAGGATCCAGAGTATTTAGTGGCTTCTGAAACTTCCGGTACTAAAAAATCCACAGAAGGCGCTTTATTCCATATTTATCCCTTCCCTTCCTGGCTGGTTTTAAGAGCAGCTTCAAAAGTCTGGGCCACATTTTGAGTCTTAATGCTTTTAAATTAGGTTGCATCAGTTAATCTTCTTTATTTTAATCTTGCCAATTTGGAATGAGGATTTTATTTTTTTAATTTGCCCAGCAAATGTATCCAGACTAAGCAAAGGGAAAACCAGGTGAAAAAAAAAAAGTCGATGACTTCACTCCGTGTCCCAGTGATGTTCTGGTTCAGTGGTTGTAGCCCCAATGTTGCCCTTCTGTTATTTCAGTCAACATTTAGTAAGTCTCTGCAGCATTGCAGGTGTGGTGATAGGCATCGGGGACTCAGAGATGAAGAACACTTGGTCCCTGCCTTAGGGAACTGCAGATATGAAAGCCAGTGGCTGAGTGGAGGGCACTGAGTGTGATGATGGTGTGGTGGATGGGGTACCCTGGGGACACAGTGAATATAATTCTTCTGACAATAGTGTTTTCCCTGGATGGGGTCATTAAAGCAGATTCAGGAAAACCAACATGTTTGGTGACTTTGAGTTAAGGCTTGAAGCTTGAGCAGGCATCAGGAGGAGAAGCATAAAGGTACAGAATTGTTTGTCATGTTTGGCAAGCACAGAGAAATCAAGGGTAGGCAGATGTTGAGTTCCAGATATGAGTGGTGAGAGAGAAGAGATAAGAGATAGGAAAGCTGGCCTGAAGCCCCATCTACTGTAACGTGAGCTTGGCTTTGACTCTCTGGTCCAAGCATCTCTCAAGCTGTTCACCTTGGACTCATAGGAGCCCCATAGAGGTGCCTGAGCAGTCGCTTTGTGGGCGGACGTGTGTGCGTGTTGGTGTGCGTGGGTAGACGCCATGGTGGGAGGTGCTGAAGAAAGGCATGTGAGGCCTACAGTGTCATCTCCTTGCCTCAACCAAATATTTTCTATATCAGGCAATAAAAGACTTAGTATGCGGAAAGGAAGACCCCCTCTCCGCTGCCCAAGCAAAGTCTGAAAACCACTGCTATAGACACTTGCAACAGGGAATAGAGATTTGTTAACACATCAGTGACACAATCAGACTGGGTTTTAGAAAGGAAAAACCATGGAGGCTACCTAGGGTTGACCTGACAGGTTGGATCTGAAGTCAGGAGACCAGGGAGGGAAGGGCTGATGAGGCCACAGCTGGGTCAGTGGCACTGACCTGGGAAGAGAGCAGTGGGTGCTAGGGGCAAACAGGATGGAGAGGACTAGGGAAGGAGGAACCCAACTGTTGGGAGCCCTGAGGCTGGGGCTCAGGGTGATTCCTTGAACCGTGATAAGGAAGGATGAGGTAATGTGCCAAGTCATACTTGAAAGCCTCTGCTTCCCCTTTAGTGGCAGCACTGGTTGGCTTTTCTTTTGTTCTTGTCAGTTTTGGTCAAGGAGTCCATCCTGTAAGCAGTCTCTCATGGAGATGCTCCGTGTGTGAAGCAGCCACCATGTCATTAGACATGGAGCTCAGTTTGAGGTTGAACTTGGGACTGATGAGGCCCCAGGAGAAGCCTGTGGGATGAAATTGGGAAAGGACCCAGGAGAACTGTGGCAGTGAGAGTTGGTCAAGGAAGCAAGTCCCAGTGGTAGAGAGACAGAGTGGTCAGGCCGGTTGGCAAGAAGCAGGATGGAAAGTGTTATGGACACAAAGTAGGAGAGCTGATCCAGAGGCTAAAACCTATGTGACAAAAGCCTTGGGCTGTGATGGGTTTAGGGTGGGGGGTGTCACTGGAGGCATTTCTCAGTGAAGTGTGGGAGAAGGTCAGAAGCAAAATTTCAGTGAGCTGAGGAGGGAGAGGGGATTGAGAAAAGCATCAATCAGTGTATGGAGGTTTGACTAAGGAAGAACAAGGGCAAATTGCTGGACAGAAAGGAGGAATCTCGTCTTAACCTGGCAATGTGAAGGCTTCACCATGCCAGGAGGGGGAATCCCATGAGATCAGAAGAATCTCAGGAAGACTGCCATAGTTGCAACCAGCCTCACTCTGAGGAAGTGGGAAGTCTGAGGTCTGGGGGCACCTGTTTGTAAGTCTTTGGTGGCATTTATGTGGAAGGGGTGATTTTTTTTTGTTTGTTTAAATCACTGACGTTGAGTTATAAGTTACTGCAGTGTGGTTGACCAGAAAGTCAGTGTCTGGGAGCTGACATGGGTTCAGTCCCATGTGGGTGTGTGTGTCTAGACAGAGGCTGGCAGAGTGAAACCCACATTTCTTAGATTGGTCTTTTGGGAGGGGAAGCGGAGGCAACAGGTGTTACTTTGGAATTGAGACCCTAGAGTCATTGAGTCTAGTTCACTTTGTCAGCAAGTTTGGGTAATAAAAGGAAGAGGCTGATTCGCTGGAGAAAATAGGTATTTGGGGCAAGACACTGTCTCCGGTGGGAAGGGAGGAGATGGAGAGCCTGAGGAATGGGTGGGTACAAAATGAGAAGGGGAATGTGGAAGCAAGTACCCTTGTGATTCCTGTGTTTTTAGGGAAGTGGGATTCTCATCTGCTTGAATAGTGGAGGATAAGAGCAAGGCAAGGTGGGATTTCCCTGGTAGTCCAGTGGTTAAGACTGTGCTTCCAACACAGGGGCCGAGGGTTTGATTCCTTGGTCATGGTAACTAAGATCCCACATGTGACAGAGGGTGGCCAAAAAAAAAAAAAAAAGAATGAGGCAAAGGCCCTAATAATAGAGGTAAAGACTTGGGAATGCCAGTGTAAGGAAGACAGTTGAGATTGGAGCTTAAGATTCTACAAGGAATTCAAATATCCCTGTGATGAGATTCTCCCTTCCGTGTTCTCTTTAGAGGAACAGAGCTGGAACTGGGAAGAGAAGGACTTGGGCAGTGGTTGAAGCTACAGCCTCCCGTACCCAGGGATCTGTGACTCTGTTTCCAGAAGCTTCTCCAGCCCTTCACTCCTTTGTCCCCTGCCACCAGTGCCCATGAGAGATGATAATTGCCTCATGGCATTGACAGACACACCATTACATGGTGTGTGGGACAGTTAGGGGCAGTGAGCCCTTTGATAATTGCCCTGCCCCCTCCCCCCATTCCTGATTAAGTTTCTGGTCCTTTGAAGGGTGCTTGGGTTCATTGACTGTTTTAGAGGTCATGTGACTGTCAGCGGAAGTAGGTACTTGCCCTCTCCATCTTTCTGGAGATTTGATCTGACGGATGATGGACTAGTGAAAAGACATTAGTTTTCACTTTTCCTATGCAATTTTGTTAAGGGTTGTCTTTTTATTTCCAGTATTCACATGAGGGTGGAAGACATTTTTCTCTCTCTCCATAAATAGACTGAGAAAAATAGACATTTTTTCCCTCTCTCCAGATAGATAAATAGATTGAAAGAAAGAGTATTTATTAGGATTGGGGTCAGCACCTGGGCCACTGGGTAATTTTGTCTCACAAGCTAGCAGGGTAATGTCTATAATATCTACTGAAAATATTTGTACTCCTGATGCTTTGACAGAGTTCTGGGCATGTAGATCAAGGTTGGACCTTTGTAATCTGCCGTGCAAGTGAAGTTAGGAGTGATACTGCTTGCTGATCTCTGGGAGTGTAATCTAAGGCATTATAAGCTGCAGACAGGGCTTGGTCATCTTGATTGGGATTAACAAGACCCTTAAACTTTCTGGGTCTGGCTACCTTTGAGTTTCCTCTGAGATATTTGAGAGTTTTTCTCTTAAGACAGGTGTGGCAGTGCCTTCCCAGTAATCAGCTTCGTAAGAAGGTGGCAACGGTGGGAATTTGCTGATGCAGCTTGGAGTGCTGGGGCCCTTGGTCACCCAGAATGCATCCACCTTGTTATTTGTTTTCTCAGACAAAGAGTTCACCGTTCGGCTGGAGACGGAGAAGCGGCTATACACGGTGGGAGAGCCGGTGGAGTTCAGATGCATCCTGGAGGCGCAGAATGTTCCTGACCGTTACTTTGCTGTCTCCTGGGCCTTCAACAGCTCACTCATCGCCAGCATGGGGCCGAACGCCGTGCCAGTCCTCAACAGTGAATTCACCCATCGGGAGGCCAGGGGCCAGCTCAAAGTGGCCAAGGAGAGCGACAGTGTCTTCGTGCTGAAGATCTACCACCTCCGCCAGGAGGACAGCGGCAAATACAACTGTCGTGTGACGGAGAGGGAGAAGACGGTAACCGGGGAATTCATCGACAAGGAGAGCAAGCGTCCCAAGAACACACCCATCATCGTCCTCCCCATCAGTAAGTGCAGGGAGGGGCTGCTTCCTTTCCCTCCTCCCACCGGTCTGGTCCAGGAGCTAGCACCGTCTCAGGGAAGTCTGGGGAGAAGCGAAGAGCTGTGGGGAGGGCAGGGCAGGGCAGGCTCAAGCAGCTGGCAGAGAAAACCCCCTCCTTCCTCCAGCTCGCCTGCCCACACTTAGCACCCTGCCCCCACCCCCCCAAAAGGCAGAGCATCAGGTGTGTGTCTGCAGGCTGGCGAGGGGCCTGGCAGATCCAAATGCTAGCAGCTCTGTATAGACGCCAACAGTGCCAGCTCAGCTTGGAGACCAACCAGGACTCCAGCACAGCTGTTTACTCCCATGTGGGAATTAAATCCCAGAAGAAATGGGTGGGTGCCTGTCTTGAAACCTCACTTAAGAGGGTTGGTCTTTTATGGGAGGATTTTAAATCCTAAAGAGCATTATTAGGAGAGATTTGCTTTCTGGGTTTGAGGGTGTGGGGATTGGCATTTCCCTAATTGTCTCTTCCCTTCTGGAAGTGGGCTTTTAAAAGTCAGTGGATGGGACCTCTCACGTCAGCCTGGAGTGTAGGCTTTTAAAGCTTAGCTTGTTTCCAGGGTTGCTTAGGTGGGCTCCCTGCCTGCTTGTAGCTATCATTGTCTGGGTGGGTATTGGTCAGGACTGGGGGATTAGGGGACTGCCTGTCTTTGCTTATCTTGGGTTTAATCATTCATAGTATCAGCATGTCCTTATTAATATCTCATTTCTCTCATAGTTTTATTTTTAGTGAAAAGAGAAAGCTTAGAATGCTCTGATTTTAAACAAGATGGTAAAGTTTTTAAACTAACCTTTAACCTTTTTCTCCACTGCTCGAACTGTTCTTTCTCTTAGGCCTGTAATGATTCCCTTTACATTTTTGTTTACACTTTGACATTTTTAATACAGTTTCAAGTGTGAAGAAAAAAACAGACAACAGGGGTCTTGCCGCTCTTTTTTTTCTTTTCTCACCAACAGGATCGCTTTCTTTTGTGCTTATTTTCTTTTAAAAAAATTGCTCTCTGGCACACATCTCATTGTCTTGACATTCTTTTCTTTCTTATTCCCCCCTGCAATGCCTAGCATGGTGCTTTGCATAGGGCAGATGCTTGCTAAATATTTGTAGAATGGAATTTGTTGAATTGGATGCCCCTTCTTTACTATTTTCCTGTCGGTCTGTGCTTGCCTTAACCACGGACTCTCTCCTTTTAAATCTGCGACTAATTCCTCATTGTTCTGTAAGGATCCAGGGAAGGACAGCCACACTGTGTCCTTACTCTGTTTTTTGTACTAAGCGATTTCCCCCATCCCCTTCCAAGAACTTGTTTGATGATCTGTGGCCTGCTATATTGCTTTTCCAGCAGATAACTGGGTAGTTAAAGTCCCCCAGCACCACCAGATCCTGCCCCAAGGCCACTTGGGTAAGTCTACCAAAGAACACAGTGAATCACATCGGTAATGGTGATAATAAAAACTTGGATTTTAATGGCGCTTTATCTCCCAAGAGCCCAAACTGCTTCTGCGTATATCATCTCCTTCTCCGCTCCCAGCCCTCCAGTCCAGTAGTATTCTGTTCATCCTCCGAATGAAGAGACCAGAGCACCATTCAGGGAAGTGGCTGAGCCAGTTCCGTTTAGTGGTCACGCTTGCATTGCATTAGAAATATCTGCTTCTAGCTCCAGATCCACTGCTCTGCGCTTAGCCCATGCTCCACCATCAGTCTCCTGATTTGGAATTTCACTGTGACCATGCACTTAGATTCTCATTAGTTCTGTCCTGGTTTTCGTTTAATCCAGAGAGTTTTAAATTGCTGACTGCCTTTTTCTCAAGCCTGGAAACACTTGTAAATAGTCTTAATGGGCAGTTAGCTTTGTGTATGTATTTGCTTTTGCCTGGGATGCAGAATGTTTTTGTGTTTTTTTTTTCCCTTGTAGTCTCACATCTAACTGCATGGTTTTTTCAGGCTTGCTCAAACAGCAGATCACCAAACAGCAGCCCTTGTAACAAATGAGCCAGGCTTATAGAAGAGCCTATTAGGGTGATAGTAGGGGGTGGGAGTGATGCCCTGTAAGTCATTCTTTTGCTTAAGGCAAGAGAAGACTTTTTTTTTCCATTGATGCCAAAGTTGCCCTTCTTTAATTTCTCGCTTTGAATTGATAGCACTGGAAGTGAGTCATTAATGAGTCTTTAGTCTAAAGAGGAATATTGTTACTATTAACAACGATGAAAATTAATTACCCGATCTGATACTCTTGGTGTCATGACCTTTAGGACTATTAGTACTTCCATTTTGCACATGAGAAATGAGAGCTTGTGTAGATTAAGTAAGAGCCCCACGACTGCAGGTTAGGAAGCAGTAGACTTGGCCTGGAACCTGGTCTGTCTGCCTCTAAATCCTAGTTTTTAGCCGTGAGTGCTGTAGATGCAGCTACTCAGGCGCTCTGTCATCACCGTGAATCATCCTGCTGTGACTCCTGGGAAAATGCCTATTCCCCACGCTGTCCACCTAGACCTTTTTTCACATGAAACAAGCTTATCCAGATGGGTGGCCGACACGTTCTCTATAGCAAGAGCTCCATGCCTGGGCTCGGTGCTCATCTTTGCCGCTTTCTGCCTGTGGGGAAAACACAGGGCTAAGATTGACTCCAAATGCATGGTCGTGGGTATGCTTTTCCCCTCAGTAATTGGGTGTGCCCCTTGATCTGGGATTAGATTGATTGATTCAAAATTGTCGTATATGTTTCATGTGGATGGTCACCAGAAAATTGGAGCTGAATCAATCTGATACTTTCTGTTTTTTTATACCTTGCTTTTTGAGCTCTATAGATAATTATACAAAATAATATATGCATAATCAAGATAGATTAAAATACCCAAAGTCTTTATGAAAAACAAATAGTTAATGGGAATGGTAAAATTAATTATCATGATGACTGGTTTTTGAAAACCTCTGTATTAGGTGATTTATAGACATTGGCTTATTTACTTTATAATTTTTTAAAAACTGCACAATATAAATAGCACTCTCCCCACCCATCCCATTGAAGAAGGCATGTAGAGCTTAAATAATTCCATTGGAGGAGGTCAGATAGCTAAGCGAGTAGCAAAGGAATAAAGGGAGTGGAATCCTTATCCTGTAGTTTGATTGGCAGAAAGTCAAGGTCGAGAGCAGCAGAACCCCTGGGCTGTAGGTGGATGGCCTCGGGAAGGCGAGCCACTGCCTTTGGTCTGCTCCTCTGTGTTGATGAACGCCTGAAAGGTCGCTCACCACTCGCTCTGTGAAACGAGGCCATCGCTGCTGCGTTATTGCCCACAACCAAGGAAGAAAGCATGTGTTGTCCTCCAAATACTTCGCGTCACTTTTTTTTTCTACTTCCTAATATTGCCCTGGAAGACTCAAATTGCATATATGATTGTTCAGCTTTCATTTGACTGCTGTATCCCTAAATGATGGGAAGATGAGGTGAAGTAGAATTTTCAAGCTATTTAACTCACTGAAAATCCAAGTCAAAAATTCTTAACCCCGCTGATCACATTCCAGTCATCCATCAGACTCTGAGGGGGATTGGTTCCAAGGCCGCCCCAAATCTGAGAATGCTCAAATCCCTTATGTAAAGCGGCATTTTGGATTTACATGTAACTCACACTCATCATCTCTAGCCTACTTATACCTAATTCAATGTAAATGCTATGTAAAGAGTTGCCAGTTTGCCAAAATTCAAGTTTTGCTTTTTGGAACTTTCTGGAATTTTTTTTGGAATATTTTCTATCCACAGTTGGTTGAATCCATTTATGTGGAACCTGTGGATATGGAGGGCTGACTGTATCTGATGAATTGTTTTATGCCCTAAGGGTAATGTTTGATGACGTATTTCTTAGGTTCTGATCCAGTCTCAGGTCTTAGGCCCTCAGTGTCCCACATGTTATCTTTGCACCCAGCAAAAGCCCTCCTAGGTTATCAGATCTAAAATCACAGGCAGCAAAGCCCAGAGCCAACCAGGGCTCGTGGCAGCAAGCATCAGAGGGCTTGCATCCTCCCAGGTCCCCTGTACCTGAATAGAGTGACATTCGTACCCCTTTTCCTGTGACGTCTCTGGGGAGGGCACAGTGGAGCCCAGAAAGCCCCAGCATGGCACTCTCTCCCTCTCCCCAGAGAGCAACATCTTGGTGGAGGTGGCCAGCAATGCCAGCGTCATCCTGGAGGGCGACAATCTGCACCTTTCCTGCAGCATCAGGCCGGCGGGCCGGCCACTTGGCCGCTTCTCCGTCATCTGGCAGCTGGTGGACCGGCAGAATCGCCGCAGCAACATCATGTGGCTGGACCGAGACGGCACCGTGCAGCCCGGCGCGTCCTACTGGGAGCGCAGCAGCTTTGGGGGCGTCCAGATGGAGCAGGTGCAGCCCAACTCGTTCAGCCTGGGCATCTTCAACAGCAGGAAGGAAGACGAGGGCCAGTACGAATGCCACGTGACCGAATGGGTGCGGGCCGTGGACGGCGAGTGGCAGGTCGTGGGGGAGCGCCGGGCCAGCACTCTCGTCTCTATCACCGCTCTCGGTAAGTAAGCTCTGCTGTCTTTTGGTGGGACCGTTGGGGGAGATGCTCCCACATCAAGACCCTTATGGGAAAAAGTCACTCAGTTGTGTCTGACTCTTAGACCCCATGGACTACATACAGCCTGCCAGGCTCCTCTGTCCATGGGATACTGGAATGGGTTGCTGTTTCCTTCTCCAGGGGATCTTCTCAACCCAGGGATCGAACCTGGGTCTCCTGCACTGCAGGTGGACTCTCTATCATCTGAGCCACCAGGGATGCACATGGGAAATGGATGGCACCTTCCAAAGGTTTTGGTTGAAGAAAGCATTGACGAAGTATGGATGGGGTTCAGGAAGCCAACAGTGGTTCAGCATGGTGGGCCCGGGGACGGGTGATAGCTGGGCACTGTTACTACTCCTGCGTCTGGGTGGTAGGAATTAAGTTGTAAGGATTCTGGCCTGGGTGGTCCCAGGTAGAGGAACAAAGGCCACTGCTAAAACTAACCTGGACGAATGGAAGCAGATTCTGTCCCTCCTGCACCCAGGCCCTCCTCTCCGGGGGCTCAGCCCTCCTGGCAGTTCTGGCAGAGAAGGGTAGGACAAAACCTTTCACCATTTATTTAGCATTTACTACCAGTTACTTTGCCAATAAAGGTCCATCTAGTCAAGGCTATGGTTTTTCCAGTGGTCATGTATGGATGTGAGAGTTGGACTGTGAAGAAAGCTGATCGCTGAAGAGATGCTTTTGGACTGTGGTGTTGGAGAAGACTCTTGAGAGTCCCTTGGACTGCAAGGAGATCCAACCAGTCCATTCTAAAGGAAGATCAGTCCTGGGTGTTCATTGGAAGGACTGATGCTGAAGCTGAAACTGCAATACTTTGGCCACCTCATGCGACGAGTTGACTCACTGGAAAAGACTCTGATGCTGGGAGGGATTGGGGGCAGGAAGAGAAGGGGACGAGAGAATGAGATGACTGGATGTCATCACTGACTCGATGGACATGAGTTTGAGTGAACTTCGGGAGTTGGTGATGGACAGGGAGGCCTGGCGTGCTGTGATTCAGGAGGTCGCAAAGAGTCGGACATGACTGAGCGACTGAACTGAACTGAACTGAACCCTTCCTGGCTGACTGTAAATAATTAAGTTTTATTGTCCCTTAGAATCCTCACCAAGCCTACAAGTAAACACTGTCATTTTACAAGGAGACTCCTTAGACGGGATAACTCATTTGCCCAGGGCTATAGCTTTTAACCGGGAGGCCTGGCATGCTGCATTTCATGGAGTCGCAAAGAGTTGGACACGACTGAGTGACTGAACTGAAATGATAGGTTTTAAATGACAGACCCACAGTCTTGAACCCAGGAAACCGGCAATCAGCCTTAAATTTTTTTTCAAAGCCTGTGTTTTTATCTTTTCTTCCATATGGCTCTTCCTAAAGAAAGCCATTTCCTGATTAGCATGAAATTAAGATACCTTGATATTTGCTAAAACCAGGGTATATTAGATTTCCTTCTTACGGGGTAGTTAAAGAGGCTTTCATCAACATTTATCTGCCTAATGGAATCTGTATATTAAATTTTACAAGACCAGTCAGCTACTTTGCTGGGAAGGTGCCTTGTCATGTTAGGTGTTCCTGTTTGCCAAGAGACTGACATCAGTTGTCCCCAGCGATTTCACATCCCACCCCTGGACCACGCTCACCTTCCTCATTGGGCAGGTTGCTGACGTTTCTGGGCACACTCCACTGGAAGTGGCAGCCCCAAGTGCTTTTGCCCTCACCAAAGTCCTGTGTCACCACCCGCCCCAGATCAGAACTACTTTTCCTTTCCACAGCTTAATCGCAAAGGTTGACCTGCTTTCTGCACTCACCATGCAGCTCATATTTCTGTGTCTGGACACCTCATCTAGTGGCTGAGTTTACTGTTCAGCTCAATCCCTGAGCCTCTGCTCAGCATCCTCTGTGGACATATGGGAAAGGAACCTGTGAGGAGAGTCCTGGGTGTCCAACAGGGGGAGTCTCTCCTTCCTGTGAGGCTAGGAATGTCTGAGGGGTGGGTAGAGGGAGAAGTAATTTTATAGCATCAGGTTGTCCTCTGAATTTTTTTTAAACCATATATATATATTATTATTATTTTTTTAACTTTTTGGCTTTTCTTGGTCTTTGTTGGGGCACAGGCTTAGTTGCACCATGGCATGTGGGATCTTAGTTCCCTGACCAGGGATCAGAGCCAGTCCTCTGCATTAGAAGGCTGATTCTCAACCTCTGGACCACCAGGGATGTCCCTGTCCTCTGAATTTTTTTCATATTCATCGTGTGTCTATGGTTCCCACAGCCAGGACTTACCAAGGGATTCTGACCTAACTCTGCCAAAATATTTCATTCTGCACCTTGTATTTTACCAGTGGAGTTTAAAATACTTTCCTTTATGTCTTTTTTTTTTAAAGCTAATGATATATGTAACAATAAGTATTACAATGTATTACTATATATGCAACAAAATACAGTAATACTTTAATAGTACCTTGGAAGGTACTATTCCAAGTATTTTACAGATACTAACTCAGTCAGTCTTCACAAAGACCCATTTTACAGGTGGGGAAATAGAGGCAGAAGATTAAGTAACTCATTCAACGTCACACAAGTAGAGAGTGTCGAAGTTGTGCATCTGGCTTCAGGGTCTGTGCCTAAACCTAACCACTGCCTTATGCTTCCCAGGAGTAAAGCCACCTGATAGGGCCCCGGGAATCAGTGACATACATGTTTGTAGTCTGACTGCCTTTTACTGGCAGCTTGATAGTGAGCAATTTACTTCCCTCTCTGGGCCTCCTCTGTTTCCTCATCTGTAAGAAAAGAGTGCTAAGCCCACCTGTCATGCAAGGCTGTTTTGAGGTTTCAGTGAAGTGAGGTGAAAGTGAAGCAGTTGGCACCATGCCTGGCACATAGATAAGTTCAGTTCAATCGCTCAGTCGTGTCCGACTCTCCACGACCCCATGAATCACAGCATGCCAGGTCTCCCTGTCCATCACCAACTCCTGCAGTCTACCCAAACCCATGTCCATTGAGTTGGTGATGCCATCCAGCCATCTCATCCTCTGTCGTCCCCTTCTCCTCCTGCCCCCAATCCTTCTCAGCATTAGGGTCTTTTCCAGTGAGTCAACTCTTCACATGAGGGGGCCAAGCCAAAGTATTGCAGTTTCAGCTTTCGCATCAGTCCTTCCAATGAACACCCAGGACTGATTTCCTTTAGGATGGACTGGTTGGATCTCCTTGCAGTCCAAGGGACTCTCAAGAGTCTTCTCCAACACCACAGTACAAAAGCATCAATTCTTCGGTGCTCAGCTTTCTTCACAGTCCAACTCTCACATCCATACATGACCACGGGAAAAACCATAGCCTTGACTAGACGGACCTTTGTTGACAAAGTAATGTCTCTGCTTTTTAATATACTGTCTAAGTTGGTCATAACTTTCCTTCCAAGGAGTAAGCGTCTTTTAGTGTCATGGCTGCAGTCACCATCTGCAGTGATTTTGGAGCCCCCCAAAATAAAGTCTGACACTGTTTCCCTATCTATTTGCCATGAAGTGATGGGACCAGATGCCATGATCTTAGTTTTTGAATGTTGAGTTTTAAGCCAACTTTTTCACTCTCCTCTTTCACTTTCATCAAGAGGCTCTTTAGCTCCTCTTTACTTTCTGCCATAAGGGTGGTGTCATCTGCATATCTGAGGTTATTGATATTTCTTCCGGCAGTCTTGATTCCAGCTTGTGCTTCTTCCAGCCAAGCATTCCTCATGATGTACTCTGCATATAAGTTAAAAAAGCAGGGTGACAATATACAGCCTTGACCTACTCCTTTTCCTATTTGGAACCAGTTTGTTGTTCCATGTCCAGTTCTAACTGTTGCTTCCTGACCTGCATACAAGTTTCTCAAGAGGCAGGTCAGGTGGTCTGGTATTCCCATCTCTCAGAATTTTCAACAGTTTGTTGTGGTCCACACAGTCAAAGGCTTTGGCATAGTCAATGAAGCAGAAATAGATGTTTTTCTGGAACGCTGTTACTTTTTTGATGATCCAGCGGATGTTGGCAATTTGATCTCTGGTTCCCCTGCCTTTTCTAAAACCAGCTTGAACATCTGGAAGTTCACAGTTCGCGTATTGCTGAAGCCTGGCTTGGAGAATTTTGAGCATGACTTTACTAGCGTGTGAGATGAGTGCAACTGTGTGGTAGTTTGAGCATTCTTTGGCATTGACTTTCTTTGGGATTGGAATGAAGACTGACCTTTTCCAGTCCTGTGGCCACTGCTGAGTTTTCCAAATTTGCTGGCACACTGAGTATAGCACTTTCACAGCATCATCTTTCAGGATTTGAAATAGCTCAACTGGAATTCCATCACCTCCACTAGCTTTGTTTGTAGTGATGCTGTCTAAGGTCCACTTGACTTCACATTCCAGGATGTCTGACTCTAGATGAGTGATCACGCCATTGTGATTAACTGGGTCGTGAAGATCTTTTTTGTACAGTTCTTCTGTGTATTCTTCCCACCTCTTCTTAATATCTTCTCCTTCTGTTAGGTCCATACCATTTCTGTCCTTTATTGAGCCCATCTTTGCATGAAATGTTCCCTTGGTATCTCTAATTTTCTTGAAGAGATCTCTAGTCTTTCCTATTCTGTTGTTTTCCTATATTTCTTTGCATTGATCGCTGAGGAAGGCTTTCTTATCTCTCCTTGCTGTTCTTTGGAACTCTGCATTCAGATGCTTATATCTTTCCTTTTCTCCTTTGCTTTTCACTTCTCTTCTTTTCACAGCTATTTGGAAGGCCTTCTCAGACAGCCATTTTGCTTTTTTGCATTTCTTTAACATGGCGATGGTCTTGATCCCTGTCTCCTGTACAGTGTTTGATAGGGCACATGGATAGTGCTCAGGAAATTCTGGCTGCTCTCAGTTTTAGGATCATAACCAATGTGTTAATGGTCCATCATACTCTCAGGGCTGACGGGACTCTAATCACCCATCCTGAGGAATCAGTATTTTGGGTTAGGGATGCTGGAATATGGATAGACTCAGCCTAGCACACCTGCAGGGCCCCACTTTGCCTAAGATCCCCCGTTCTGAAGATCAGTCCTTCCTGCTGTGGGTCCTTTGCTGCCTCTTTTCCCTGGATTCTATGAGGAGGTGGAAGTCACACTGGGAGCCAGCCTGAGCTGCCCTGCCCGGGGAGCATGGGCACTCGCTCCACCCACCTCCCCCTTATCCTCCAGAAGTGGGCTGATGGGCCAGACATGAAGGAGATCGGCACTGGGCTTCTTCCTCCTGTTTCAGCATGGAGTCCAAGCTGTCTCGGGATGGTCCCGCCTCCATGCACTCAATCTCTGCTGTTCAGGGGTGGGGTGGGATGGGCATTGACGCAACACAAATCCATGTGAAGGTTTCATTGGGAAGGGTTTGCTAGTGCTGCTTAAGGAGAATCACCGCCAACCTCTTTCTGTGAGGTCCTGTGAATTGTTGGGTTTGTGTGTCAACATGCTAGCAGAAGTAATACTGGCCTGAGCATCAAAAGAGCCCCGTGTTCTTTATTTCTGTGTGTCTTTTGCTGTCTTGCATATAGGGTCATCGTTGTGATCTTTCTAAATTTCATATATATGTGTTAATGTACTGTATTGGTGTTTTTCTTTCTGACTGACTTCGCTCTGTATAATAGGCTCCAGTTTCATCCACCTCATTAGAACTGATTCAAATGCATTCTTTTTAATGGCTGAGTAATATTCCATCATGTATATATACCACAACTTTCTTATCCATTCATCTGCCAATAGACATCTAGGGCAAAACCACTACAATATTGTAAAGTAATTAGCCTCCAATTAAAATAAACAGATAAGTTAAAAAAAAAGAAAGGAGCCCCTTGATGAGCCTTCGTTCTGTTAGCTTTTGCCAGGAGCCCTCTCCCTGTGCCCCCCTGCCCTGAGGAAGCCCAGTGTCTGTCTCCATGCAGATAGACGTTGTCTATCCACCTCTCTCTGCTCTCCCTCCAGAGACAGGCTTTGCGGTCACAGCCATCTCCCGCACGCCGGGGGTGACCTACAACGAGTCCTTCGACCTGCAGTGCATCATCAAACCCCATTATCCCTCCCGGGTCCCCGTGTCAGTGACGTGGCGGTTCCAGCCGGTGGGCACCATCGAGTTCCACGATCTGGTGACCTTCACCCGGGATGGCGGAGTCCAGTGGGGAGACAGGTCTTCCAGCTTCCGGACCCGGACGGCCATCGAGAAGGCGGAATCCAGCAACAACGTCCGGCTGAGCATCAGCCGAGCCAGCGACACGGAGGCGGGCAAGTACCAGTGTGTGGCGGAGCTGTGGCGGAGAAACTACAACAGCAGCTGGACGCGGCTGGCCGAGAGGACCTCCAACCTGCTAGAGATCCGGGTGCTGCAGCCAGGTGCGGGTCCTGGGTGGGTCCCACGCGCCTCTTCCAGCTGAGGAGTTGCAGGGAGGCAGGGCGAGTCGAGTGCTGAGCCCTTGGCCGGGCTGCTCGTTTCCCAGCTTTCTGGTTGGAGAAACTTCACGTGTGCAGGAAGCTTCAAGACTCGCATTCCCTCTCTCTGATGGCCAGTTGCTCACGTCTTACCATGTTCGTTTCTCCCTCGGTGTGTCAGTTTTTGTCGTGTTTGAGCTGTTTCAGAGTTACGTTGCCAACATCAGGACACTTCCTCCTAAATAGTTCAGGATGGGTCTCTGAAGATCAGGACTGGGTCCCACCCAACCACAATCGCGGGCTTCCCAGGTGGTTCAACGGTAAAGAATCCGCCTGCCAGTGGAGGAGACGTGGGTTCGATCCCTGGGTTAGGAAGATCCCTTGGAGCAGGAAATGGCAACCTACTCCAGTGTCCTTGCCCAGAGAATTCCATGGACCAGAGAGGGTTCCAGTCCACGGGGTAGCGAAGAGCCATGACTGAGCACACACACACTCAGAACCACAACAGCGTTGTCAGACTCCGGGAATTTAACATGATTATAGGACAGCACTAGCATTTTGCCAGTTGTCCTGAAAATGCCCCTTATAGTGTTTGCTCCTTCCAAACCCTTATCGTGTCACGGGTCACGATCGTATTTAGTTGTCATGTGTCTTTAGACTCCTTTAATCCAGAACACATCCCCAGTTGCTTGTATGAGTATGTGTTTGTGTGTATGTGTGAAAATGTTGATATTCATGAGGTATGCAGGCCAACTTGACTGTTCTGTGGAAAGCTCTGTCTCTTAATGTCATCTCGTATGATCCCTGCAACAGTGATGTGAGCAAGGTACCCATTGTCCTCTGTTTTCTGACAGGAACCTCAGAGGTGAAAGGGAGAATAGCAGGCTCTTACTGAATGTTCGCTTTGCACTGAAAATTTCACAACAACCCCAGGAAAGGTTAAGTGATCAGCCCAGGGTCGTGTAGCTGGTGAATGGAGCCATGTTTGAATCGTTTCCCCCACACTGTTTCCCTGACCCACGCCTTGCCCTCCTGCCCTGGATTTGAGCACTTGAGAGCTCCCCTCTCCCGGGCAGGTGGAATCTTTTGCGTCAGGTTGTAAGGACACACTCATTTGGGGAGCCTTAGTCGGAGAAGGCAATGGCAAGCCACTCAAGTACTCTTGCCTAGAAAATCCCATGGATGGAGGAGCCTGGTAGGCTGCAGTCCGTGGGGTCGCTAAGGGTTGGGGACACGACTGAGCGACTTCACTTTCACTTATCACTTTCTACTTTCACACATTGGAGAAGGAAATGGCAACCCACTCCAGTGTTCTTGCCTGGAGAATCCCAGGGACAGGGGAGCCTGGTGGGCTTCCGTCTATGGGGTCACACAGAGTCGGACACGACTGAAGTGACTTAGCAGCAGCAGCAGCAGCAGTCAGGGGGCAGTGTGCAAACACTCTCACCCTCATCAGGCACTTCCTCTAATGAGAGCGTAAGTCTGTGCTACTCTTATGGTTTTCTCTGTGTCTGCACCTGTCTCCATCCATTTAGGTTGGTGGCAGGCAGAGGGTGGAGCCTGGCCCTCAGCAGGAGAGCACCAGCAGCCATGCAGTGAAGGGTGGGGTCTTTGCAAAGACTTTGCGGAGATACCTCACCGACTTTGCAAAGATGGTTTGAACACCTTGCAAAAAGGGTGTTTCTGATTGCTCACAGCCAAGGTGTGTGCCCAAATCCAGTCTGCTCCACCACTGCAAATGATCACAGTGTTATTTTCAGCAACATGAGGTTACAAAATGGCAACATCTGGGCTTATCCTTCACCTCTTCTAGCCCCATAGCAGGGTCCTGTTTGGAATGAATGACTTGGATAAGTGATGGGATGGTTCCCTGGCCAATTAGAGCTGAAACTTGGGCAACAAGATGCCAGGGAAGAGGCTTTTCTGCTGAAGTGGATTTGCAGGTTAATGGGGGGTTAAGCAGAGACCCTGTTTTGTTTGAACCCTTGTTGTGGAAAATGCTGAGGGACCCGCTTGTCTGCCTCGCTGAGTAATTGCATCCTTTGTGGTCTCCTCTGTCCTCACGATCAGATTGTGAACCCCCTCAGTGCCCGTCACGTGGTTCCAGCTACAGAAGACAGAGGAAGTACTGACCCTAGGACCTTGACTGGTGCTACCTTTTCAAATAAATTCCTAATATTTGCTTGTTTGTCTTACTATTTCGAAGCTAAGACAGAAGTACTTAAGGAAAGAAAAAGGAATTCGTTCATTGAAGATTCTAGTTATTTGGATTTGGATTAATTCTGGTGCTATTAAAGGGGAGGTAGGACTTCTCAGGTGGCTCAGTGATAAGAATCCACCTGGGATGCAGGAGACATGGGTTCGATCCCTGGGTCGGAAGGATGCCCTGGAGAAGGGAATGGCAACCCACTCTAGTATTTTTGCCTGGGAAATCCCATGGACAGAGGAGCCTGGTGGGCTACAGTCCCTGGGGTCACAAAAGAGTCAGACATAGCTTAGCAACTGAAACAACAACAGCTAAAGGGGACAGAAATGTACTAATTACCTCTTGGGTGCCAGGCTTTGTGCTTAGTACCTCTGTTTTCTTTTCAGATTCATCCAGCAATGAAATAATATAGATGTCTTTACGCCCATTTTGCTAATGAGGAAACCCAGGCTCCCAGTGTTTAGGAGCCTTGACAGGGACAGTGTGCTTCTCAGATGGAAAACAGAGCTTTGGAACAAGGAGCGTAGGTTGTTCTGATGTCCACGTATCTCCGTCTTCCATTACATCATTTTATTGCCCCCTGGAGAGTTAGGGGACCCAGGATCTGCTCTGAGGGCTGTATGTTCAACTCTCACGTGGCTTACACTGAGTCAGTTTGTTTGTGATTTCACCATGAAGCAAGAACAAGCAGCGACTGGCATGGGAGACTTGGGAGCAAGTGCCCAGGTGCTTGGCCTCTGCTCAGAGGTACATGGCAATGCACTTGGCTGGCCCTCTGGGGGCTGCAGAGAGCAAGGTGGGAGCTGAGGCTGAGCGTGCACAGGTCCCGGGAGGGGCTGCGGCACCAGAGAGTGCATCCGCCTTAAGTGTTCTGATTGTTCCTTATCAAATATTTATGCACTTAGCACTTAATATTTTCCAAAGGGCTTTGTGTTCATTTTTACTCTTTTCCTCACACACCCTGGTTGTTACTAGAGCTTTTATTTGGGGAAAGTAGAAGTGGAGAAATACCAGAGGGCTGACCACGTGCCGGAGCATGTATTGGACACTTGGTGTAGATGGCCCTCAGTCACCTTTCCTGCAGCCTTGAGAAGAAAGTACTGCTTGCCTGTTTTATAAATGGAATATCTGAGGCTCCTCGAGAGATCAGGACTTGCCAGAGTCCAAAAGCAGTGGGAAATAGCAGTGGGAATCCAGGTATGAACTTCATTAAAAAAGCAGCTGGGATGGATGAAAGGGAGACTTTGGCCTTTTTTAGACTATATATCAGAAATTATTCTTTCTTGGACTTCCCTGGTGGTCTAGTGGTTAAAACTCTGTGCTTCTGCTGCAGAGAGCACAGGTTCCATCCCTGATCAGGGAACTAAGATCCTACATGCTGCATAGTAGACCCCGTCCCAACCCTACCCCCAAAAAATCCTTTCTGCATTCAGTTAATCTCATTTACAGAAGCAGTTTCTCTTTGTAGAGTGCTGTGTGGAGGTATTTCAGCACTTGTGGCGGAAGAAGTAACGGTAATAGAGATATCAGCTGATCTCTGTTGAGCATTTCTGGCGTGCCCATCACCACCCTGAATGCTTTATATACAATAACGCTCTTCATTCTTAGTCCATGCAGTTCCATGAGGGGGTGCTGTTTCACCCATTTTATAGGTGAGGACACTGACACAGAGGATAAATAAATTACCCAGTGATCCATAATAAGTGGCAGAGGCGAGATTCAAATCCAGACAGGCAGTCTGGCTCCAGAGTCCAGGTTCTTAATTTTATTTTATTATGGTACTTTTTTCCCCCCTCTTAGGAATCTTCTTTGGTAACATATACTTTGATTTAATCCACCCTCTCTCTCAGGTTTACCATCCCTGAGCCCCTTTAGCAGATTCTTAAATTTGTTTTCTTAAATTTGAATCACGAAGTCCCTGTAGAGGTTCCTCCAGACACAGTTTGCTAATGGTGAAGGAGTTTAAATTGTGCCTCCTTGAACACCTCTATTTCTTCTCACTTCTGCCACCAGATGGCTGTAAGGCTTGGGGACAGAGCTCAATCCAGTGCTGGCTTCTCTTCTTTTTACTCTTCTTCCACATCTTGCTTCTCAAACCATGGATTCTTAACCCTGCTCTGGTGTTTTCCACGGGAACATCATCGCCTCACCCCCTGGCCCTTTAGAAGATGCTTTTGTTGAATATGCTTGTTCTAACAGCATAAAGTAGAAACCCAGGGACTGTTGGCTCACTCGTGGCGGTCCTTTTATCAGCCCTCTACAGCTGGTGTCATCTGCTCCCAAGAAGACTCTGTGTGCTTTGTACCCTAGACCAGCCCTCGTCAGAGCCACCGACTGACCTGGCCACACCACGGCTCTTTGTTTCTTTGAAATCCCTCTCTGGATGGTGTGATAAACATGTTGTGAATCCAATTATTGACCATTCTAGATGCATGCTTCTTGTTCCAAATGCATATCCATAAGGAACACCATCACCCCTCCTGTCTTGTTGATTTAGCTTAGCCTTTACTACCACTGAAGGCAAAGCGTGACACCACAAGGGGCATTTAAGAAGGATGTTTAAGCTATTTCAGCGTATTTGATTCTTAGCTCTTAATCAGTTATTTTTCCATGAAGCATTGCTTTGCTTCCTTCTGATTTTCTTTAGCACCCGAAACACCCTCCAATTACATATCCCTAAATACAGAAGCAATAAGGGAAATGTCAGCACTCATTTTCCAAATATTTACAACCCTATCTTGGTCTGGCTATTAAATATTGTGCATTAAAATTGACAAAGCAATAAACAAGCTTCTAGGAGGACAGCCTCCGGTATAGAAAGCCGACTTGTCAGTGGGTGTATTCTGCGGGGATTTTGCTGATGGGCAGTTGGGATGAATATTTAATACCCTCTGGATGCTGCCAAATCCGTTTTCTCCGATTTCTTATTGCTGACCTGGCAGGTTGGGTGAGCTGAGGGCTCTTTTCTTTGACTTCCGTGAGTCCGGGGTGTCAGAGTCTAGTAGATGACAGGCTGTCCTGTCCTTCAGGGGGATTGGCCCCTCCTTTCTTTCAGGAGAACCTGAGGCTCTCTTTCCATCTCGTGTGCCTGTGGCTTCTGCCCAGTGGGTGTTGAGAGAGAGGGAGCGAGCATGAGAGCGAGCGCCCTGGGGGAGCCCCCGGCCCGCCCCCTGTGCCTCGGGCCTTGTTGCCATGGTGACACCAGGCGCACCTATTTGGGGTCAGTGCTCTGTGTGCAGAGAGGTAAGGCAGACAGGGCATGTCTGGGTTACCCTAATCCTGACTTTTGCTGGTTTCTCCTCGCTCTTCCCTCCCAGTGCCTTCTACAAGCATGTTTGAGCACCTGCTGTGTGCCAGCTTCTGTGCTAGGTGCTGTGGCTGCAGTGGTGGGTGTGTCACAGGGCTTGCCTCTCAGGCTGACCAGGGGATAGGCCATAGGGCTGAGCGGAGAATCAGTTTGCATGGGTGGGTGGCAGGAAGGAGCAGCACAGCTTTCAAGCTCAGAGTTGTGAATAAAGAACATCACAAGGGAGGCAGCAGCGCACTTGTGACTGAAGCCTAGGGTTGGGGAGAGATTGGGTTGGCAGGGGCCAGGGGAGCCCCACTTCTACAAGACAGCATGGAGCCTCAGAGCTCATGAAGGTTAGAAGCAAGGACAGAGCACACAGCCTGGGTTTGAATCTTGGCTCTATCACTTATCAGAAGTGTGACTTTGAGCAAGTATCTTTATAGAACTGGGGATGATACTATTTATTGCATAGGTCTGGTGAGGACCAGATAGTTAATAGTTATAAAAGGCTTAGAGCAGTGCTCAACACTTAGAAAGGATTGCATAATTGTGTGAATTAAGAATATTCTAAACTGAGCAGATAAGACTTGGGACCACACTCATTATGTTCTCCTTTTTTTAATAACAGTTTGTAGTAGTCCCTTTCCTACTCTAAAATAAAATTCATATTGTCACAGACAGTATGACTTCCTACTCATGGAATCTTTAAGAACTGTTGCTGCTGTTGTTCAGTCGTGTCTGACTGTTTGCTGCCCCATGGATTGCAGCACTTCAGGCTTCCCTGTCTGTCCTTCACTACCTCCCGGAGTTTGGTCAAACTCATGTCCATTGAGTCAATGATGTTACACTGCCCTTATGGTGGCAGAATGGAGACAGTTTTTTAGAAGTAGTTTGTAATAAAGCAATCAATTCTAATGTGTCAGTGCTCAGGGGCGGCTACTGTGGGAGGATCGGTCCCCAGTCCATGCTGCTGCCGGGCAGAGGCCCCCTACCCACCCCAGTGCTCCGCCTAATTGCGCCAGTGGCGCCACCTCTGAGCAGCACTGCTGTCTGGATGGGTTTCCAAGATCCTGAGCAACTCGTGAGATAATGCTGAACAAAGCAAAGGAAACCCCTCCCTTGATTTGCTGAGCGTATGAAAGCTATGAAAAAAACAAAAAGTATTGTGGTGATAGCAAAATGAAAAGGGCTAGGTAGTAGGCACAAGTTTTCACTTCGATGAATGTCATTTGAAAGTCACATGGGACACAAGGCAGAGACCTCTTGCATGGAGTCAACCCAGGTTGGTTTATGGAATCTACTGGCTTTAGTCCATCTCATATTCTGTACTGCCCTGCCACCCCCACCCTCCCACCCCCGATTTCCCTGGTGTCCCTGAGAGCATTGCTGTTCTGTTGAGAACTGTTATGTGGGGAGCCACAGGCAGGCCCTAAGCTGGGAGCAGCAAGGTCCTGTCTGCAGCCTAGGAGGCTCTCGCTGGTGAGACTGAGGCTGGAGTATTAAGGTCTGAGAAGGAGACAGTTAGGGGCTCAACTCGGGTATGAGCACGGGGAGGGAAGGGAGGGGTCTAAGGTGGTGTTAAGGCTGTAGGGACTCTAAGGTGTGGTAACTGCTGACTGGCAGGTGCCTTTCCCCCTCCTTTCTGTTTTTTGGGGTCGGGGGAAGTTGGTTGCAGAAATCTCTAGCCTTAGTTTTTTGTTTTAATTTACTTATTTTTGTCTGAGCTGGGTCTTTGTTGCTTTGCGAGGGCTTTCTCAAGTTTGGTGGGCAGGCTTCTCATTCTGGTGGCTTTTGTTGCAGGGCACAGGTTCTAGTCACATGGGCCTCAGTAGTTGCAGGCTTCTGGCTCAGTAGTTGTGGCACAGGGGGCCTAGGTACTCCGAGGCATGTGGAATCCTCCCAGATGAGGGATTGAACCCGTGTCCCCTGCATTGGCAGGCAGATTCTTACCTACTGCACCACTAGGGAAGTCCCCCTCCTTCTTTGAAGATGGATGGGATTTGCACACGCATGCGCGCACTCACACAGCACACACACTCGCACTTCTCCCGCAGCCCTTCCTTCATTCTCTCCCAGTCTCCTGGCTGACTTACGTCCCTCAATTTGAAAAATCCCTGCCGTCCAGCTACTGCCCCCTGTAGTCCTAACGTGACTGATGACTGTCACAGATCTCTAACAAAGACAGAGCCGTCCCTTTCTCTTTCTGCGCCTCACTGCCTATTTGCTACCCTCTGGCTGCTGCTCACACCACTACGCAGAAACTGCTATCGCCAGAGTTACCTGCAGCCACCTCGGTGCCACTCCTGTGATTTCTCAAATTTGGCGCATCAGAATCACCTGGAGGGCTCCTGAAACCTCAGGTCGCTGGCCCCGGGCATGGTGTTTGTAAGTCAGCGTCTTCACCCCAAGTGATGCTGATGTTGCGGGTCCACAGGTGATCAGAGGCCTCAGATGGAGACTTTTCAGGTGCAGAAAGAGCCTTTCTATCCAACAGGGTACAGTCCAGCTCTGGGAGCTGGGGAGTGCCTGGTGTCTGTGCAGGCATGTGGGGTGTGGGAAGGACCTGGCCTACAGCCTCTCACCCATCTTCCTACCTTTTCCTCCTGCTGACTCACGGCTGGGGATTAACCAAGTCCTCAGCGTCTTTTCTTTCACCTTTGTGTTTATTGCCCAATTCCATTCCATTCACTCACACAGCGGAATCCAAGATTTCTCAGGCTTTCAGGTGCATTGGAACCACCTGGGGATCTTGTTTTAAAAAAAGGCAGAGTCTGGTTTGGGAGGCCCGAGGTGGGGTGCGTCTGCATTTCTAGCAAGCTCCCAGGTGACATGGATGCTGCCAGTCCACAGACAGTACTTTCCGTGGGAAGTGTGCAACTTATGATTGGCAGTTCTTGACTTAGTAGGGAGCTTTGAATGTGGGATTGAGCCCAGACACCAAAAAGAAAGGGAAATGGTGAAAACATCCTGAATGTTTATTGTATTCCAGGCTCTGTGCTAATCTCTGTCTATAGAATATAGCTTTTTAATCTGTACACCATTCCTCGGAGGTGAATGCTGTGATGGTTCTCATCTTGCAGATGAAAATGCCTCTGATTCTTAAGGGGGCTGGGCTCTCCCCACCCCATGGAGGAAGGTGGTGCCGGCTGTCCGCGCATCACCCAGGGCAGTGCCGGGTAGGATGCAAGATTGTTTCCTAATTACTGGTGCAGGCTGCCATCTCCCCTGGGCTTCAGGAAAGGTCCTTCCTGTCCTTGAGATGTGAGAGGAAATTCAGAACGTAGAGGAGGAGCTGACCTCTTGCCCACCTGTCAGACATGCGCCAGATTTCAAAAATACCTCTCTTTCAAGCTTTTCGACACTTCACAATATTTTGACGTGGAAAGGAGAAAAAAAAAAAACAGAAATGCTTTGAAGCATTTCTCTTCCTTGGATTCTTGTTCTCAGACCATGTGACTAGTTGAAGTTTAGTCATAGGAATACAGTTTAACATATGCAGTTACTATAGCAATGGAGGTTTCCTTAGTAACAGTTGCAAAAATAATCTGGCCCCAATTAATAATACATTTTAAATCTCTTTCTATTCTACACTGAACAACCCAGTTTTTTGGCCAAGCACCAGATAATTCAGGTGGTGTCATTTGCTCTGATATAGATATCATTTGCATGCAGTGAATCGGGTTGGAAAGGAATGAAAAGGGAGCTGGTTGTTTCAAGCATTAGAGGCATCGGATCTGACAAGTCGACTGGCAGGCTAACGTGAATCTAGTTTCCAGAGCTTGGGTGCTTGTTGGTGAAGCCTGCCCTGGATTCCAGCACCCTGGAGGACTTTGTGCATTTGAAGAAGGGAGAAGGCGGGAGACTGGGCTTGTTGCCCAAAAAAGATGAAACCAGAAGGGTGGGGTCGTGGCCCAGGGGATTTCTCCCAGGTTATTTCAACCATGTGTGTTGATGCCTTGAGAAGGTCTGTAGGTTTGTGAATTTGGCTTAGTGAAAAGTGTCACCTAATTTAGCACCAGAAGACAGCCTGAGAGTTGCTTTTGTAGTTATGGTATTGTGTACCGGACTCTGCTGTACTTAGCTTGCTGAATCCTTTCAGTCACTCAGAACCTTTGTCTGGGGCTTAGCCGGGTGTCCAGGTGACAGTCTGGAGCTTTCAAAAGTTTCAATTGCCTTGGGGCATGGGACTTGGACCTTGATCCTGCGTTTCCACTCTAAGCTCTAAGAGAGCCAGCCTGCTGGAGCTGACAGAAGAGACCCAGGCATGGCCAGTGGACTCAGTCTTGTGTCTGGATCAAGAGACTGATCGGCAGGGATGCTGGAGACGGGCCCAGGCGAACCTGCCCTGGCCTTCCCTCTGGGCAGGCTCACTGGAGGAAGCCCAGCTTGCTCTCACTATCAGGGTCTGTGCCTTGTCCTGAATTTCTTTCTTAGCTGATTTGGTCCTCAACATACAAAGTATAAAGGGAAGGGTGAGGGTAAAATGATGCTTTTACTTTTAGCTTCCTAAGGGAAACTCGGAATTGTGATTTTTTTTTTTTTCCCTCTTTTTCAGTGAGGGGAGGATGGTGAGTGGGGGAAGCAGAGCCAAGTATAATAATGATGAAGTGGGTGAGATCTCCAATTACCTTGATAAGATATATTTCATTAGACCGTGGCTTCCTGCCACTTTAAAGGAGAGCACGGTAATTAGGTAGGGCAGATCAGGAGAGAGGGGAAGGGGAGGCTGGAGTTGGCTCTGTTCTGTCCCATTGTTCATCATTTTCTTCTCTACTTTCTCCTCCCCCTCCCCCAGGAAGAGCACCCCAGCATCCTCCCAGCAACTGCTACCATATTTCTCCAGCTCACTCTCGCTCATTCACCCACTCACCCACTCATCCACTCGCATATCCCAGAAAACACTGAGCGAGGGAGTGCTCTCTCAACCCAGATCTGGGGGTGCAGTGATTAGATCATCTCCAGGCAGGACCTTCTTATTCTTCAGAGTACCCCTACCTTTAGCCTCATGAGGGACATGGAGCGGGCATACTCTAAACAATATGAGCAGTTGGAAGCTGTTAAACTTCTTCAGCAGGAAAATGCTATGGGCAGGTGTGTGTTTTTGCCGAATCTCCCTGGAGGCTCTGTGATGGGGTTAGCAGCCAGGAGACCAGGAGAGACAGTGAGGGCCTGAGCTGGGGGCGAGGCAAGGCAGAGGCTGTTTGGGATGAGATGGGGTCCGTGCTGCTGTCCTTATGCCGAGCCACGTTTTGAGGGAAGCCCATCAGTGTTGGGTCCTCCAGGAACTGTGCTGGATGGGGAACCTGGAGGCGGGACCTGGGACAGGCCACACTTCCAGGAGTATGTGGTGATTCTGCTAAAGCGCCCCTTTTGCTTTGCAGTGACAAATTTGCAGGTGAGCAAATCAAAGCGGACCCTCACCCTGGTGGAAAACAGGCCCATCCAGCTGAACTGCTCAGTCAAGTCCCAGACCAGCCAGAACTCCCACTTCGCTGTGCTCTGGTATGTTCACAAGCCCTCGGACGCCGACGGCAAGCTCATCCTCAAAACCACCCACAATTCTGCCTTTGAGTACGGCACCTATGCCGAGGAGGAGGGCCTGAGAGCCAGGCTGCAGTTTGAGAGGCACGTGTTCGGGGGTCTGTTCAGCCTCACTGTCCAGAGAGCTGAGGTCAGTGACAGCGGCAGCTACTACTGCCATGTGGAAGAGTGGCTGCTGAGCCCCAACTATGCCTGGTACAAGCTGGCAGAGGAGGTTTCAGGGCGCACGGAGGTCACTGTGAAGCGGCCAGGTAAGAGCAGGGGTGCAGACAGCCCGGGCAGTGGGCTGCGCGCAGAGAGATTGTCTGGGGGTGGCGGCGCTCTGCAGGGTTCATGCTGGGTGTGAGTGTGGCACCGATGTCATCCTAGTGCACCGTGGGCCTGCCCACTTTACCTCATGGGTCCTGGTACTGATGGCAAACTCAGTACAGAGAAGCATTCTTGACTCTGCATCTTCACCAAGGAAAAGCCCAAGGGACAGATGGGGGTCACAAGGTACGGCAAGGCAGGGTCCCTGATGCTTCCGGATCTCGGGCTGGTGCCAGCTCTATACCCAGGATTCCTGCCTGGAAGGCATTTTCTGGTTTCCTTCATCTGCTTCCCCCTTCTTCCTTTTCACCCAATCTCAGCCCAGGAATGAGCCCTTCCTGTCTGAACCCCTTGGCCCCTCTCAGATCCTGTAAGTGTAGCCTTTATCCTGTTTGTACTGTGCTCCCTGGTAGCCGTGTCTGACCTCTGCTGGTGCACTTCCAGGGAGGGAGCGCTGACTGCCTCCGCCCCAGTGGGTTCCACTTTTGGGTGGCCCTCGTCCTTAGGAAGTCCCCTTCCCTGTAATTTCCCTCTCAGGTGTTAGGTCTACCCCAGAACAACCCAAGATTAGGCTGAGTCATACCCTTTCAGATATGTGAAGGGAGCCCCTTCTCCTTGTTGAAAAGTTCTAGTTCTTTGAGCTTTTCTCATAACGTGGCCTTAAGCTCCCTCTCCATCCCTCACCCCCACATGCCCTATCTTCATTGTTACCGATACCCATGCTTCCCTATGGGCTGTGGGATGCTGTGTTGCCACCCTGTGGCTTTGCTTATGCTACTCTCTACTGGAGTGCACCTCCCCTGACGCTTCTCCCCTGTCTTTACCCCATTCCTAAGAGTTCACTGAGCACCTCTTCCAGGAAGCCTTCCCTGGTTTCTCCTATGTCACCAGGGGTTCCATAGAAAATGCATAGTATAATAATTGTTTTCATTTCTTCTCCACTATACTGTAAGCACTTAGAGGACAGGTGCTGTGCCTTTGGATCTCCAGTCACTGGCATGACACCCTTAGTAAATATTGGTTGAATAAGGAATGAATGGTTGCTTTCCCTGACACCCCAGGGCCTTTGTGCTTGTTATTCTCTCACCCTAGAACATGTTAACCATAGATGTCCATCTATCTCATTCTTCCTCAGAGGGGCATTCCTAGCTCATTTTAACTAAAATGGCACCCTAATCACTCATTGGAAAAGACCCTGATGCTGGAAAAGATTGAGGGCAGGGGGAGAAGGGGACGACAGAGGATGAGATGGTTGGATGGCATCACCGACTCAATGGCCATGAGTTTGAGCAAGCTCATGTTTGCACATGAAACATGAGACAGTGAAGGACAGGGAATCCTGGTGTGCTGCAGTCCATGGGGTCGCAAAGAGTCGGACATGACTTAGCAACTGAACAACAACAATCTCTCCATGTCGCCTTTCTCCAGCCTCTTCAGAGCACGTCACCACCTGGAACAGCTCTTTGTATATAAGTCATTATGAACTACCTGTTCATATTTATGCTTGTGGACATTCCTTTATCATCAGTTATTATGTGTTACTTGTTTACTATTTATGTATTCAGAATCAGTAGGCGGGAAGCCCCATGAGTGGGCACAGGTCCCGTTTTCCTCACCGTGCTATTTTCATGGCTTGTCTCCCAGGAGACCTCCATAAAAGTTTGTTCTTTAAGCAAGTGGAAGCAGATGCAGAAGTCCAGATGTGTCCCGGCCCAGGGCTGAATGCCATGGGGCTGGTCCCCTCCTTTCCTCAGGATACTGTATTTCTCAGGCCACCCCGATCCTGGGATTCTCATCTACCTCCTGGTCCACCCCTTCTGAGGCATAAAACAGGAAGCTCCGGTCTAAAGGATTCCTGTTGGTATTTCCAGTGACCTATGCGCTGCCTTCAGGCCAGTCCCTGGGGCTTTTGAGAACTGAAGATTGCCCTTAGGCCCACAGATGTTCTCTTGGGTTTCTGTTCTTCGCGTCTGTTTTCAGTTCTGACCGTTTTCCCCATTGGGAGGTCGTGCTCACCCCTCCCCCACCATGTGTTTCCTCTTAGGCATCATTCCGCCTTTCCCTTTTCTCATTTGTGCTGAAACTGAGACGTTCTTGGTACAGCCTAAATTTATCAAGGGAATTTCCCCATTGGGGATTACAGACTCTCAGCAGCAAGCTAACTGGGGCACAAGGGCTGTAAGGATCCTTGTCAAAACACAGCTAGTGAAATCTCTGTTTATGGGGAATATTAACACTGTAAACGGAAAACTCACAGGACACAGATTGAAACAACACATTCCCCTTTTCAGTTGCGATTAAGAACTAATTTTTTTTTGATGTGGACCATTTTTCAAGTCTTTATTGAATTTGTTACAGTATTGTTTTTGTTGTTTGCATTCTTGTTGTTCGGTCATGAGGCATGTGGAATCATAGCTCCCCAAGCAGGCATTGAGCCTGCACCCCCCATTGGAAGGTGAAATCTCTACCACTGGACCGCCAGGGACTTCCCCAGTTGAGATTTTTAGTTTGTATGTTTTTCTTTTTCCCCTCCCCTACTTCTTCCAGTAGCTCCTAGCCGCTTTAATAAGAAAGCATACACTCATAGAACTTTTGGAAGATACTAAAAAGGCACAAAGGAGAAAATAGTCTTTCAACACTGAGACAACGAGAGTATGTATATATTTTCAGAGACTGGTTATTTAAAATATAATTTCAGTTGTTCTTTTTAAATTTTGACCTTTTATTACAAAAGTGGAATAAATGTGCATTATAAAATATTGTGACAACGATGAAGTGGAAAAGTGAAAAGTGAAAGTTCCTCCCCCTCCCTGACTCAGGAGGTGTTCTTTCCAGGGGCTGCTGTGCATTTACAGTTTCATAGCTTTTTAACCCCTCTAGTCCAGAGAGGCTGTTTGGGCCCTTTTGAAATTGCAAGGATGCCATCAAAGCATACCATGTTTAATGACCTTTTTCTCTGGAGAACAATCTGATTCGCTGAGGTTTCAAACTACCATCCATGTCAGTCTTTTCTTTACTGATGTTAGAGCAATTCTGCTCCCATCTTGAGAGGAAACCCTTATGGTTTTTTTTGTTTTTGTTTTTTTGGTAGAGAAAGTAAGAACTGTAATTCTTAGGACCAACTGGTATACATATTAAACTGGCTTTCCCCTGCTGTTCTTCTGAGGTTGATGGCTCAGCATATTCTAGCCATAATGTGGTCAGTTTTAAAAATTTGCTATTACTTCCAGCAGGGTTCTTACCGTGCCCTTTCCATCTCTGCCCTGCCACTCTCTCCAGTTGGCCACGCTCCTCATGCTCTGCTGTCACTTGGACGTGGAGTCATCTACCATGCGTGCTTGTCCTCTCCTAAGCATCTGAATCTATGAGGGTTATAAATTTGGGGACAGCTGCTACTGTAACACCAAATTCCTTGAAACTCAGGAACTCAGAGTGTTCAGGGTGCATGCTTGAGCCTGCCGCTGTCCTCCTGTCTTTGGAAGGCATGCACTCACGTCCACTGGGAAAGGGTGTGTGCAGGTGGCTCGTTGTTTTCCTGTTGGCAACTTCTCTTTCCTCTTTTGCAGACAGCCGCCTGAAGCTCAGCCAAGTGCAGGGCAACCTGTCGGTCCTGGAGACGCGGCAGGTGCAGCTGGAGTGCGTGGTCCTGAACCGCACGAGCGTAGCCTCACAGCTGCTGGTGGAGTGGTTTGTGTGGAAGCCCAACCAGCCAGAGCGGGAGACCGTGGCCCGCCTGAGTCGCGATGCCACCTTCCACTACGGAGAGCAGGCGGCCAAGAACAACCTGAAGGGCCGGCTGCACTTGGAGAGCCCTTCCCCGGGCGTGTACCGGCTCTTCATCCAGAACGTGGCCGTGCAGGACAGCGGCACCTACAGCTGCCGTGTGGAGGAGTGGCTGCCCAGCCCCAGTGGCATGTGGTACAAACAGGCCGAGGACACCGCTGGCCAGATGGCTGTTCGCATCGCCCGACCAGGTGAGAGTTAACCACCCCAGGCCTCCCCTCCCTTTGGTGGTTCCTCTCTGTGATATTTTATGCGTTGCATAAAATTAATTTCAAAATGAACCCATTGTTAATTAAATTAAGACAATTAATTAGTTGCTTGCAGTTAAATGTATGAGCATTTACGTTTTACATTTGCATTCACAAGTGTCTGAGATCTTTTTTTCCCCTAGTGAGGGAAAAACTGCACATCTGGTTTTGGCCTAAGGTGACTCCATTTCTTAACTAGAATAACATTTGTCACTTATTCCAGAGCCTGGACTATTTTTTTTAATTTATTTTTAATTGGAGGATAATTGCTTTACAATATTGTGTTGGCTTCTGCCATACAATAATAATACAAAACAGCGTGTACCAACCATAGGTATACATACGTTCCCTCCCTCTTGAACCTCCCTCCAACCCGCCACCCATCCCTCCCCTCTAGGCTGTCACAGAGCAGTGGCTTGAGCTCCCGGTGTTATACAGCAACTTCTCATTAGCCTATCTGTTTTGCATATGGTAATGCATGTTCAATGTTACTTTCTCAATTCGTCCCACCCTCTTCTTTCCCCGCTGTGTCCAAAGTCTATTCTCTAGGTCGCCATCTCTTATTTCTGCCCTGCAAATAGGTTCATCAGTACCATTTTTCTAGATTCCATATATGTGTGTTATTATACTTGTTTTTCTCTTTCTGACTTACTCCATTTGAGTCAGTTCTGGTGAAGTGGATGAATCTAGAGCCTGTTAGAGCAGTGCTCAACTGCTTCAGTTGTGTCCGACTCTTGTGACCCCATGGGCTGTAGTCCACTAGCCTCCTCTGTCCATGGGATTTTCCAGGCAAGAATACTGGAGTGGGTTTTCTTTTCCAGGGGATCTTCCCGACCCAGGGATTGAACCCTCATTGTAGGCAGTCTCCTGCATTGCAAGTGGATTCTTTACTTACTGAGCCACAGGGAAGCACATATACAGAGTAGAATATTTTCTTTTCAAAGAACACATTCAGATTCAGACAAGTGGCAAAAATCTTGAAACAGTATAATCATGTGGTTCTGAAAATTCAGTTTGTGGATTTTCAGTGGAAAAGAGTTGATTCACATGATTTAAATAGAAAATGAAGTAGCTGCAGCCTTTACACTCTCACTTCCTAATAATTTTATTGGTGCTAATGACTATTCTGTGCAGCCTCATGCTTTTCTTTATTGTTGGTTCTAAAGTACCCAAATGCGCATAATTACTGGGTAGAATTATTGTTCCATATTCAAACACTAATAATTAAGGCAAAGATGTGCAGGATTCCGGTGTCCTCTGAAACACCATGTCATCACTCATCCCTATCAGACCACAGGTCAGTTAAGGACAGTCCCCTGAAGGACATGGGACAGAAATGCACTGGGACCTGTATCCAGAGGAATGTTTTGTCTTATGTTCTGAGCATCCCAGGGTTCTGTTTGTGGTCATTGGTGCCGATGGAAGCTTTCATAATGTTTTCACATCTAAGTAGATCAGCTCTTTTTGTTGGTGGAATCCTGGAGCCTCACAGTTACGCCCGCCCCACACATCATGGCACACACTTCAGCGAGCAGATACAGCCTTTGTTACAGGAGAGGGACATTATCTCTGTCCTGTCTTGCCTAAGCTGGAGAGGGAATTACCTCTGCTTTGAGACGTATTTCCCATGAGCTTTCTTCCCCTTTCCCCCTTGCCTTGAATGTGCTGCATGCCTTTCCCCAAAGACAAATGGTAGATACAGCAGCTGAACACCGTCTTCCTCCTCCTCCCACCCATTTTGTAGATCCCCCCATGAGGCCCCAGGCAGCATGGGAGGAGGCAGCCAGCTGCATCCGAAGCCTGAAGAGAAGTGTCACGCTGCCAGTATGTCGAGCAGACCGAGTGGTTGCCCAGGTTTCCCTCCTGCCACCCTGTGTGCTCACAGTGTGGCCCCTAAATCTGCAGCCTCGATTCTGCCTCCTGTTTAGCCAGTTGAGTGGCCTGGATCAACCAGCTGTCTGCCTGCCTGCCTGCCTCCCTTCCTTCTCTGATTATATAAGGTGATCATACTAATAACAAAGCATTTGGAAAACAGAAAAATACAGTTTTGAAATAAAAAATTATCTGTAGGGACTTTCTTGGCAGTCCAGTGGTTAAGTCTCCAAGCTTCTACTGCAGGGGGCGCTGGTTTGATACCTGGTGGGGGAACTGAGATCCTGCCGCATGGTGTGGCCAAAAAAAAAAATCTGTAATCTCACTGTCTGTATCTTCATGGACTTCCCTGGTGGCTCAGTGGTAAAGAACCTGCCTGCCAAGGCAGAAGATGCAGGTTCAATCCCTGGGTCGGGGAGATCCTCTGGAGAAAGAAATGGCAACCCACTCTAATAATTCTTGCCTGGAGAATTCCATGGACAGAGGAGCCTGGTGGGCTACACAGACCATGGGGTCTCAAAGAGTCAGACACAACTTAGCGAGTAAACTAAGTAAACAACATATCTTCATATTACCTCTATGTGTGTTTCTCTCTCTAAATGAAGTCAGCATCTTACTGTTTCATGTGATTCCCGCCCCCCCAGCATTCTTTTGTGAGCCTTTCCCCATGTCATTGAAAGCATTTCATGACCACTATTTTTACTGCTTGCCTAAGATTCTTTATGTAGATGTACCTCAGAGCTTTTTTTTCTGATATAAGTTGAACATATAGAAGACTGGAAATAAAAGAGCTCTAAGAGTTAAGAATCGCCTTGCATTGCTTATGAAATATGGAAACTGAAGGAACTCAGGGTGGGACTATTGCTGAATAGATTAGTAGTTGTGTTTGGTTCACCAGGGGAGAGGGGAAACCACATTCCTCCCCTAGAGGGGGGCCACAGACCAGAGTCACTGGTCTAGGTCACAGCTTGGAAGTATCAGCATGACCTCTGGGAGGGGCAGGGACAAACTTTTTTCTTGTAGCTTAAACATGGGAAAGTAAGGAAAGAGTGTTAAAGGCTGACCAGGGAGATGGTTCCGCCTCTTCTAGAAGGGGACAGATGCAGAAAACCAAATTGGTAGAGAGGCATGTTAAGGGGACTGGGCTTGTGGGAAGGTGAAAATTAATTTTATTCAAAAAACTTGAGTGATTAACGTAAACAAGACATTTGAGTGTTAGTCCCCATCCAGGCTCCTCTGTCCATGGATTCTCCAGGCAAAATACTAGAGTGGGTAGCCATTCTCTTCTCCAGGGGATCTTCCCAACCCAGGGATCAAACCTGGGTCTCCTGCATTGCAGATAGATTCTTTACCTTCTGAGCTACCAGAGAAGCCCCTTGAAGGGGCTCTGAAAAATTGTGAGCCTTAGACTAACAGACAGAAAGGGAAACTAGATGGAAGAGCCCTTCTGGGAAACTGAATGTTCACAGCCCCTGACCACCTTGCCATGATGGGTCCAATGCCTTACTCGGGCCAGCGCAGCCAGTTCTCTGTTGGCACATCAGCTGTGCTCCCTGGAGGAGTGAGACAGTTTGAGTCGCCTGCAAACCGATTTCCTGTCCTGCCACTTTCTGCTCTCTGGCCCCTTCAGCGTCTCCTGCCACCACCATCACCCTGCCATCTTGCCCCCCAACACATCCCTGGTGATAGCTGGGTTGATGCACCGTGCCCATCACCTATAGCTGGTTCCTAAGCTTTGTGTCCAGTGGTGCACACGAGATTCCAGATGTGCAGAGAGGAATGTGGAGGGGCTTAGCAGAGCCCCAAGGAAGTGGCGGTAACCAGCTTTGTGTTCACCTGCAAGCCAATTCAGCCAATTCATTGAAAGCCCAGGACAGTACTTGGGAAAGGCTCCTATTTGGTTGTCATCCAAGTAGAATCCGATTCGGTCTGTTTTTGTTGATGCTACACTGGCATCTTGCTTGAGCATTTCATAAACAGAGCCAAAGGGAGGAGGCAGGAAGTCAATTACACGTTTAGAACCTACTCTAGAGAGCCCAAACCTGCAGAAGAAACAGATAGAGCCGTCTGGTGGCGTCTGTGGGATACGACTTACTTGTTCAGTTATCTCTCAGTGGTTGGACTGCATCTCCTACCTCTGTCAAGAGGACACTGTCCATGTTATCTTACTGGGGATTCCATACTTGGGGTAAGGAGCCCTTTCAGGTTTATTGTCTGTTTCTTGGCTTCAATCCTTGGAGAATGTTTACCTCCTTGGGTTTCCTGTGTTGTAGCCAACAACTGACATGCCCACAGTTTAAATTCAAAAGCTGCTAAGGGGGTGAATTCATTTCCAAGGGCCATTATAACAGATTAGCACAAACTTTGTAGCTTCAAACAACAGAAATCTGTTCTCTCATAGTTGTGGAGGCTGGAAGGGTGAAATCAAGGTGTTATCAGGGCCCTGCTCCCCTGAAGTTCCCAGGGAAGGGTCCTTCCTTGTCTCTTTTGGCTTCTCATGGCCCCGTGTTCCCTGGCTTGTGGCTACATCATTCCAGTCTGTCTGTGCCTTTCTGTGTCCTTCTCCATGTGTCTCTGTGTGCCCTCTTCTCTCCTGATATGTAGGCCTGCCCCAAATCAGTTATGAGCACATCTAAACTAAGTATATCTGCAAAGGCCCTATTTCCAATTAAGGACTTTGGGCGGAACACTATTCAACCACTCCAAGGGGTCACAGTGAAAAATGTGCCCCTCTCCCTCTGGATTCCTATAAACATCCATGTTACCAGCTCCTTGGGAATTCTTCCACAGATATTCCAAGCAAATATAACAGAATAAAATGTATTTTCTATTTTCTTCCATGGGGCTTCCCAGGTGGTTCTAGTGGTAAAGAAACCTACCTGCCAGGGCAGGAGATTCAAAAGAATGTGGGTATGATCCCTGGGTCAGGAAGATCCCCCTGGAGTAGGAAATGGCAACTCACTGCAGTATTCTTGCTTGGGAAATCCCATGGACAGAGGAGCCTGGCAGGCTACAGTCCGTGGGGTCACAAAGAGTCAGACACAATTGAGCATCGAGCACACACACACATTATCTTCTGCAGAGTGATATGTAGAGTACACAGTGTGCCATACTCTAACAAATTTTCTTGAATTTCCTTCCTCCTCTCTGTACACAATGCCCCCTCATTCCTTTCAATAGATGCATGGAACTCTCTTGTATGTTACAGTATTCCTAAAACATGTTTAATGGTGGACATTTAGTTGTTTTGAGCAGAAATTAAAACAGCCTCGTCTCCCCCAGATGCTGCCCTGCAGGTGGACACAGTGGTCCCCAATGCCACGGTGTTCGAGAAGGCAGCTTTCCAGCTGGACTGTAGCATCGTGTCTCGCTCCAGCCAGGACTCCCGTTTCGCCGTGGCCTGGTACTCCCTGAGGACTAAAGCTGGAGGAAAAAGGGGTAGCCCTGGCCCAGAAGATGGCGAGGAGGAGGAGGACGTGGAGGTGGATGAAGAGGAGGAAGAGGACCCCACAGAGCGGACAGTCCTGCTGAGCGTGGGCGCAGATGCCGTCTTTGGCCCAGAGGGCAGCCCCTGGGAGGGCAGGCTTCGCTTCCAGATGCTCTCCCCACTCCTCTACCGGCTCACCGTGCTGCAGGCCAGCCCCCAGGACACGGGTAACTACTCCTGCCGCGTGGAGGAGTGGCTGCCCAGCCCTCAAAAGGAATGGTACCGGCTGACCGAGGAGGAGTCGGCCCCCATCGGCATCCACGTCCTGGACACAAGTAAGTTTTTTTAGTTTTCAGGGGAGGGTGTCACTCTTGATTCTAGCTGTCTGAAAGAAAAATCAGAGCTTGATGGGGGACTGCTAAGCAGTTTTCTTGCCTGTTACAGGCAGTTAGGATTTGACACACTACTTTAAGTAACTGACTCTTGATTGCCCTTGCAAAAAAAAAAAAATGGGGATAGGAATTAAAGTGATCATATACCCTCTCATCTTTATAATAAAGTTGATGCTCCACCAGATTAAATTTTAGTTAGATTTCATTATACATGTATATATTTGATGAAGGTGAAAGAGGAGAATGAAAAAGTTGGCTTAAAACTCAGCATTCAAAAAACTAAGATCATGGTATATGGCCCCATCACTTCATGGTACATAGATGGGGAAAGGGGGGAAACAGTACTAGATTTTATCTTCTTGGGCTCTAAAATCACTGCAGACAGTAGTCACTAAATTAAAAGACACTTGCTCCTTGGAAGAAAATTGACACATAGACTGTGTGTTAAAAAGCAGAGACATCACTTTGCTGACGAAAGTCCACATAGTCAAAACTATGGTTTTTCCGGTAGTCACGTACGGATGAGAGAGTTGGACCGTAAAGAAGGCTGAGCGCCGAAGAACTGATGCTTTTGAACTGTGGTGCTGGAGAAGACTCTTGAGAGTCCCTTGGACTGCAAGGAGATCCAACCAGTCCATCCTAAAGGAAATCAGTCCTGGGTGTTCATTGGAAGGACTGATGCTAAAGCTGAAACTCCAATACTTTGGCCACCTGATGTGAAGAGCTGACTCATTTGAAAAGACCCTGATGCTGGGAAAGATTGAGGGCAGGAGGAGAAGGGAGGCAGAAGATGAGATGGTTGGATGGAATCACCGACTCGATGGACATTGGTTTGGGTAGACTGGGAGTTGGTGATGGACAGGGAGGCCTGGCATGCTGTGATTCATGGCGTCGCAAAGAGTCAGACACAACTGAGTGACTGAACTGAACTGAAGGGGAAGAAGAAAAGAAAATGAAGTCTAAGTACCTCACTGCCTTCTTGCTTTTTCTCAAGTTCCTGGGTCATTTTTATTTTGGAGGGTAATGTGGAAGATTAGGTGGATTTTGCATGATTAGTCGGGAAGACCAGCCTAGAAGGGCAGTGATGGTACAGGACATCTGGTAAGAGCTTAGCAGCGGTTCTGTTAACCAGCAGCTGTTGCTACAGAATGGTCCAGAACTCAATGTTTTCATCATACTGACCTGAATTATTAGTTCTAATGAGGAAGTCTTTTGAGTGATCCGTCAAAATATGGAACTGATCAACCTAAAATGCTGTTTGTTACAGTAGAATTAGCCTATGATGTAGAAGTTAAAAAACAGGCTAGAAATTTCAGCTTTTTTTCCCATCATGACATTGTATCAGATAATTTTGAGTTTCATCAGATAATTTTGAGTTTCATCAGCTTTTTCTTTTCTTTGATAACTTCCTGGTTATTAGATGGGACTTATGAAATTGAGGTTTCATTGGTCAAAAGTGGTTGATATCACCAGTCTCATATACTTTGGAAATCTGATACATGTAAGTGTGTATTAAATTTTCTTAATAATGATAAAGATCAGCTATTCAGTAGAAAGCAAAAAAAAAAAAAAAACCACCCAACCCCTGAATGGTACTTTAGACCCTCTGAAGATCTGCTGAATAACCCACTGTCCAAAAGTACAAGGGATAATTAGCCTCCAATAAAAAAAAAAAGTACAAGGGAAAGTGTTTAGACTGTATTTTATCTGCCCACTGTGGCTATCCAAATTTATAAGCTTTATAGAACACAGAGATCATCCAGCAGCCTTATTTTATAGAGAAAATGCAGTCTCCTAGAGCCAAGGCTCCAGCCCAGAGCAGTCCTTGATGGGGTGGGAGCTGTGAGGTTTCATTCTCCTCTGTGTCCAGGAGCAACTAACACTGCATTCCTTGCAGTCACAGTTACACTGCAGACGTGTAAGTGGGCCATAATGACTTTTTAATGGGTAACATTAATCAAATAACCATCATTTCTGGTAAACCTGCTCTCAGAAGCTGGTAGGTAGAGAATGTGTTCTATTCCAAAGAAGGACATGAGCGGCAGAACTGAATGCAAAGGGACATGTAAAATAGAACCAACAAGGAGGTTCAAGCTGAAGTGGAGCTAGCGTCTTCACCCTCTCAGATACAGTTGAGTTCACAGTCAGTAAGTTACACTTTCTTATGTGGATTTCCAAGTGGCAATACTGACTCACAGTGGGAAATGGGGGCCTGGCTTTGTTTGAACTTCCAACTATGAATTCGAAGAGACATGAGTGTGAGAACAAGAATACATGGGTAGTCCGCCCTCCATCAGTGGCAAGAGGGGAAAGGTGGCGTGGGTATAGGAGTTCTGCCAAGTCACTTTTGTGGCTCTGGGTGGGGTCTTCAGGAGTGAGCAGCCGCCCAGGTTCTCGGCCCTCATGTCTTGTCTCCCTGTCTGTCCTCTCCAGGTTCCACCCTGCAGTCCATCATCTGCTCCAACGACGCACTCTTCTACTTCGTCTTCTTCTACCCTTTCCCCATCTTTGGCATCCTTATCATCACCATCCTGCTGGTGCGCTTCAAGAGCCGGAACTCCAGCAAGAACTCCGAGGGGAAGAATGGGGTGCCCCTGTTGTGGATCAAGGAACCACACCTCAACTACTCCCCCACTTGCCTGGAGCCCCCCGTGCTCAGTATCCACCCAGGAGCCATAGACTAAAGGGACTTCAGGTGACCATAAACCACAGAGGAGCCGAGGCTCTCCTCGCTGCATCTTGCTCTACTACCAGACAGCGGACAGCACCCGACCTCTGGGGCGCTCTCGCAGAACACAGTCAGATTTCAGAAGTGTTCAGAGTCGCCCGTCTCTGTCAGAGGCAGACTGCCTCTAGGTGGCAGTCTTGGTCGGTTAGCTATTTTCCAGCAGATGGCGCCATCCTGCCAGTTAGGTTTCTTGTTTTTGTTTTTGGTAATGTGGTGAGTAGCTCCCGGTGCCACGTCTACTCGCTGGTTTATATAGTATTCTCAGATATAGATGTTACAGGGGTTCTTATTCTTTGTAAGGGACTCTTTTTCAATCCCTTTGGTTTACCCTTTTTGGATTTCATGATGTTGTGGGTGAATTACTCTGAAATACAACTGATGGCAAAAGGAAGGACAGACTTTATAGTGCAAAAGACTGTCTTCCAAGGCTTTTTTCATTTTTGCACACTTGAAAATGCCACCCATGGATCAAAATATACTCCAACATTTTTTACTTCTTTAACGAGACTTGAAAATTATGTGTAGTGTGGGCCCAATTTGTATCTTATCTTTTCCCTCAGCTGGAGTTGTTGGAACCACTTTGTAGTCAAGATGAAAGCATTGAATTTAGCTTCAAAGAACTGTGTATGTACAAGATAAATCCTGCATATAAACCCCACTAGGAGTAGGTAGTGCCCAGCCCAGCCTATCTGTCTGGGGGCGGGGGGGCAATAGGCTTCATCCTATCCTTGCCAAAAAATAAGCAGACTTGGTTGGAGAACAAGTCAGAAGCTCTGAACAGTACACACTTTGCAAGTTAAAGTGGGCAGAAGGTTACTTTAGCAGCTACTGACTTTCAGATTGATCAAAGTCAGCAATTAGTGAAAGAAGGAAATAAGGCTGGTTGTTGGCTTGGTCTGTTCTGCAAGGGCAGTCTCTGATAACTGTTAGCAGGTGGGCTTCTGTTTCCAGGTGCTTTATCAAACTCAAGGGCAAGTGGCCAGTGAGCCTGGAAAGGGGTCAGCAACTGAGCTGAACATACGGGGCTCACGCAGCCACCACATACACCATCGGAAGGCACGTCGGCTGACAGCTTAGGTTCATGAACATTGGGACAGTAGCCAGCAGTGGTTTCCAGAGCCTGGCATTGGAGAACAGGGAGGAATAACTACCTCCCTGGAGGTGTGAAGACTACGTTTTCCTTCTTCCTTCTGACTACATCTTTCTCAACGATATTGATGTCTTTGCCATTTGACCTGCATCTCACTGCCATAAGAATATCTGCCCAGGGGAAGCCCAGACTCAGCCCTTTGTAATCCTTATGGATTACCCCATCTCAGCAGATCGTGATCACATGCGTGGACTTTGTACTCTTCCCTTTCTTAGATCTTATTTGTGGCTTTAGGTGATTTGGTTGTTTATTGTTGACTTTTTATTTGGATGTCCCTTAAAGCTTGGTGAAGCCAATATCACCTGTTATTTTTCACTTGTTGGGCAAGATCCTGGGCTCCGGAGCATCCTCAGTTGCAAGTGCTTCCTTTTGCTCACTCCATGAAGATGTGGTGTTTTTTTTTTTTTGCCTGGCTTCCTCATACTTTGCTGGCCACAAGTGCTGTCTCCCTTCCTTATGAACTTGCAGCTCAAATCCCAAGGGAGAACCCACTTTGGAAAAAGTGTCCAGGAGTTCTGGAACTAAGTCTAACCCAAGAGATTAGTGTGGAACCCAATCCTGAGGCTGAACAGACGCCAGGGGAGGCTGTGGGATTCCAGGCCATGTGGATGCTGATCCTTACCTGGGTGCTTGGCAGGTGCTTTGATAAGTCATAGCCAAGGGGAAGCAACGCCGTTGCCTGGTGGTTTTCTGAAGGGCTTACATAGGCTGTGTTCTCTCCCTCCCAGATACACCAGTCCTCTCCCGTGACTCTGTGTAGGTACCAACACTTCAATCCCACCGATGCCTCACATGCTCATCCCCGTTTCTTGTGCTGCATCAACGTCGTAGAGGTACAGAACAGGCACAGTGGTGAGGAGATAAGATGGCCTTTGGCCCCATTTCTTCATGTCAGGGTGTGGGCTTTTGGTGGGAAATTGCTGGCCTCTTATTTATAGACTGAGTCAACATGAGAAGATGATGTACTTTCCATCCGTCCAAATGGAAAGATGCTGGAGGGCTGGCTGGAACTGGGACATGTAATGAAGATTTGAGTTTGAATAGTTTCACGGAAAAAGGAAAAGCCAGTGCTGCACATAAGTAAGTGAAGCACTTGAAGGAGATTTGAAAGGAAAAAAGAAACCGAAGCCAGTATTTTAATAATTGTCTTTTTTTTTTTTTTTAAATTCCTATGCATTTTCTATTGGGCCAGGGAGTACCATCAAAGGGTGAGCTTTTCTGCTTTCTATGAATATCCCAAGGACCTTTTTCTTTGGCCATTTCTGTGGATATGTGGCATCTGCTGAGTGGTAATGCTGGCCTCCAGTGGCTGGGAGACCTCATTGCAAGTTGCCTACAGGAGAGACCCAGAGAGGAAAATGGCCAGCAGCTCTGTTGACTCATCTGCATCTACAATATTGCATTAATAAAAAACAACACTGTGCTAGGCCCATTCCAGGACATGGCTATGACCACACCCTCTTACCCTAGGGGGTTTCTGTAGCAAGTTTTCATGTTTCTTTCAAACAATGGTTTCTCTGCGTTTACTGTTGAAGAAAAAAAAAGTAGGGTAGACAGACTACCCATGCATGGTGTAGAGAGCTGTTGATTTGTTTTTTTGTTTGTTTTTTTAAAAGAAAACTATTTGTAAGATGTTGCACTAAAATGTTTTATATACACTTCAGAGACCTGTAGTAAATTATGTTGAAAATATGGCTGTTTACATTGACTGAGTCCACTGTCATCCTTTCTCATCACTTAATCAGCCACTCTTGGCTATGGAACTGTGCCCTCGGGGCCTGGAGTTCTGCCCCTGACATTGGCTTGCTAAACTCAGAGTTCGTGAATTGTGGCCTTTATTATAACACCCCACCCCCAGCCCAAGTGGCACCTTTGTATACAGGATAAAAAGCAACCCTTCCTCAAGACACTTTACTGTCAGCTGCTAAAAAATGTATATTTATATGTATATACACACACATATACATATGTATATTTGACAGAGTAAATGTATGTGTATGTATGTACATATGTGTGTGTGTATATATAGATACACACACACACACACACACACGGCTTCCCAGGTGGGATTGGTGGTAAAGAACCACCTGCCAGTGCAGGAGATGCAAGAGATGTGGGTTCAGTCCCTGGGTTGGGAAGATCCCCTGGAGGAGAAAACGGCAGCCCACTCCAGTATTCTTGCTGGGATAACTGCACGGACAGAGGAGCCTGATGGACTATAGTCCATGGGGTCATAAAGATTCCAACATGACTGAGCATACATACGTAGACATCTACCCTGACTGTCAAGACCAGAGTCGTCTCAACACACAGACCCAGAGGCCAGATAGGCCAGTTCAGAATCTAGCTTTCTTTTGGGTGGGGTAGAGGTGGGGAGACAGGACATGGTAAGAGGAAACTGACAGAAGAGAGCAGGAACTTGGGACAAACTTCTGCTTGGTCTTGGCAGCAGGACCTCACCACCTTCCTCCACTCTAGTATTGTCCCGACCACAGAATGCTCAGCACACCTTTTCCAGGATGGAAGAAAACCCAAGAGTTGTGGGTTCCTGTGCAGTGAGCCCACACAGCACACCCGTCTCTGTTCCCTGCACAACTCAAATGCTGGGAGGTTTGGGGGTGGGGGGAGTTCACCACATCTGCAAATTTGGAAGAATTGGGGGTGGGGGGAGTTCACCACATCTGCAAGTTGGGAAGAATGACAGCATGATTAAAGCTATAGCAGCGATACGTGGTTAGTCAGAACCCAACTGTAATTCTTTAAAATTCACAGAATGTGCAGAAGGAACTAGATGGAGGTAAAAACCAAAAGAGGTACTTCCTTTTTTTTTTTCTTCTTTTTAAAATTCAGGCCTTTCAAAGGCTTTTAATATGTGCTTTCCTCTGCTTCCCAGCCCCATTTGCTGCATGCTTATCAACTTCTTGCAGCTGCTGGCTTGGCCAGCAGTTGAAATATGACTGTTTATCTCTTGGGTACCCACAATGGTTCCATGTTAAGTCTTATGTATTATTTTTGCCTAATTTTCTCCTAATGCTGTCTTTTCTGCTGGGGAACATTTGAAAAAGGGAAACAGATTATGGAATAAAAATTACCCCGACACACACATATACCCTCTTGGTGCTAATCTGCCCAGTGTTTATTTAAATAAAGTGAACGTACACTTCCACATGGGGCAAGGACCATTTTCATGTATGCAGGATTAGGAGCAGTGTTTTGCTCTGTCTACCTAGGATTCCTAAGCTTCCTGGGTGTGGTTCCAAGTTTGGCAGGAACTAGAGCCAGAGAACAAGAGGGTGACATGCTGGGAAGAGCAGCAGCCCATCCGTGCCACACAGGCAGACTGAACAAGCCCTCCTTTCTTCTAGTCCATGTTTCTTTACAGTGAAAAGCAGATAAAACTGGACCTCTCCACACTGGTCACAGAATATAAAATACATCCAGCCCTTCTTCTGGTGGCCAGTCCTCAGTAGATGGATAGGGCCTTTTTGGCCATCTGCCTGATGCATTGCAGGTCCAGCCTTTCTGAGCCACGTTTGATTCATGAAGTCTGCTACCAGGCATATATCAGTTCAGTTCAGTTCAGTTCAGTCGCTCAGTCGTGTCCGACTCTCCGCGACCCCATGAATCACAGCACGCCAGGCCTCCCTGTCCATCACCAACTCCCGGAGTACACTCAAACTCATGTCCACAGAGTCGGTGATGCCATCCAGCCATCTCATTCTCCGTCGTCCCCTTCTCCTCCCGCCCCCAACCTTTCCCAGCATCAGAGTCTTTTCCAGTGAGTCAACTCGTCTCATGAGGTGGCCAAAGTATTGGAGTTTCAGCTTTAGCATCAGTCCCTCCAATGAACATCCAGGATTGATCTCCTTTAGAATGGACTGGTTGGATCTCCTTGCAGTATAAGGGACTCTCAAGAGTCTTCTCCAACACCACAGTTCAAAAGCATCGATTCTTCGGCGATCAGCTTTCTTCACAGTCCAACTCTCACATCCATACATGACCACGGGAAAAACCATTGCCTTGACTAGACGGACCTTGGTCGGCAAAGTAATGTCTCTGCTTTTTAATATACTATCAAGGTTGGTCATAACTTTCCTTCCAAGGAGCAAGCGTCTTTTAATTTCATGGCTGCAATCAGCATCTGCAGTGATTTTGGAGCCCAAAAAAACAAAGTCTGACACTGTTTCCACTGTTTTTCCATCTATTTCCCATGAAGTGATGGGACCAGATGCCATGATCTTTGTTTTCTGAATGTTGAGCTTCAAGCCAACCTTTTCACTCTCCTCTTTCACTTTCATCAAGAGGCTTTTGAGTTCCTCTTCACTTTCTGCCATAAGGGTAGTGTCATCTGCATATCTGAGGTTATTGATATTTCTCCCAGCAATCTTGATTCCAGCTTGTGCTTCTTCCAGCCCAGCGTTCCTCATGATGTACTCTGCATATAAGTTAAATAAGCAAGGTGACAATATACAACCTTGACGCACTCCTTTTCCTATTTGGAACCAGTCTGTTGTTCCATGACCGGTTCTAACTGTTGCTTCCTGACCTGCATACAGGTTTCTCAAGAGGCAGGTCAGGTGGTCTGGGATTCCCATCTCTTTCAGAATGTTCCAGGCATATATAGATGTATCTAAAAATGTTTGTTGGAACCACAGCATGTCTCTTAATGAAAGAGCTGGCATCATTCATTTGGCTAGACACATGGCCAACCAAGGGAGACTTAATGAACCATTCCTTACCTGGTACCTGGAGACCATGACCTGGGGATGCTTCCCGGTCCCAGGTGACTTGGTGGTCCTTTACTTGGCCGTGCTCAGAGGGGGTTGACAGCTTTTGCTGGCTCAGTCCAAACAGTAGTATAGCTGCCCATCCTATATGAAAGGGTAAGAGTGGTGCTTTGGACTTAAGCTTGGTTGGACTCCCAGTTCTGTGCCTTGCTGTGTGTCCTTGGGCAAGTCATTTACCTTCTCTGAGCCTCAGTTTCCTAATCTGTAAAAACAGGGACATCAATAAGATTAAATTAATGCAGGTAATGCACTTAACACAGGGCTTGGCCCATTGTAAGTACTCAACAGATGTCTGCTGTTACATCACTTCCCAGTTCAAAACCTTTGAGGGTTTTGAGGGGCTCCCCAGAGTTTAAAGGTCTGACTCCATCTTACCTTCCCAAGTTAAACTGAATTGTTGCTGGCCCAGAGTAGAGGAGAAACGTGACTTTTCACTTTCTGTGCTACGCACTGTACCTGCCTTATGCTCCCAGTATCTTCAGATGACAGGGAATGCCTAAGGGTAGCTTAGGTATGGTACATTGGTCCCAGAAACTTCACAGATATAGACACCTTTTACAATTTCATGCCTAAGAAATAATGTATGGATTCTTACAGTGTAGTTCAAGTATCTTGAATGGTTTTGGGGTCCCCAGCTGAGGATGATGGCAATCACAACAAGAATAAAGCACATTTCCACTCTTTCACAACTGGCAAACAGGCTGGTGTTTGTTAGGACAACAGAGGATCGAGTTCACGAGTCCAGTTCATGGGAGGAGTTTCCTGCTCACATGGTAAGGAAGAATTCCCTGAGCCACAGTGGCTGAGCGGAGGTCAGTCTGGTGCTTCTATCTGAAAGAAAGGGAGGTGTCAAGGAGGCCCATGCCAGGAGCTGGTTCTGGGAATACAGTGGTAACAGAATCTGGGAACAGGTGGATTTGAGGCGAGAGGACTAGCCAATAAGATGGAGAGTGCAAGTGCCCACTGCAGCTTGAGGGCCAGAGATCTGGGGAGGCCAAACACTGAGGGGTGAACAGCCTTGACTCCTCAGCCTGAGGAATAGGAGGAAGAGTGAAACAGAGCAAAATGAGAAGGGAGAAACCCGAGGCTGGAAATCCCAGCTCAGGGTAGGGGAGTGCTGGGGTGGCAGTTGGTCTTAAGGAAAAGGGGACTGCACTTGAATGAGAGATAGGCAGTTGGGAGGGGTAGGGAGGCTGGGGCTGCACCCAGGAACTCTGCACATTCTAGCAATTGTCTAACATGTCCCGTTTCCTTTCGTTTTAATACTTGAGGAAAGAGTGGTTCAAAGAGGCTGTTTTATCTAGTCATAAAAGGGGAGTGTGTGTGCTATTCGCTCAGTCGTGCCCGACGCTTTGCGACCTCATGGACTGTAGCCCGCCAGGTTCCTCTGTCCATGGGATTCTCCAGGCAAGAATACTGGAGCGGGTTGCTGGTCCCGTCTCCAGGGAAATCTTCCTGACCCAGGGATCGAACCCGGGTCTCCTGCATTGTCGGCAGGTTCTTCACCGTCTTAACCGGCAGGTAAAACTGCGCTGCTGCAGCTGCTGGAAAGCGCTGAAAGAATAAAGCGCTTCGGAACCTCCGTGTCCCACCAGAGTTCTCCTGTCACCTCCCGCCCAGTGGGGCGCAGCTTTCGGGGAGCGACAGTCCGATACCCCCAGCTGCGGGGGCACCTCCATCGCGTTCCAAATGCCAAGGAAAAGTGCGGGAGGAACGAGGATAAACCTGGTTGTAAAAACGCACGCCACTTTTGCTAAAGAGCTCCACAGAGCAAAGCGGGTGGCTGCGGAATGGCAGGAACGACTGGGAGCCGAACCGAGTCCGCGAGAAGAGAAAAGGACGGGCGCCCAGACTGCATCCGGTGCCAGCCCTCCGGCGGGAGGCGGGGCGCGCGGGGCGGGGCGGGGCGCACAGTGGGGCCGGCTCTCCCGCAGGCCGAGGTGTGCCGCTGCGGCCCATTAGCAGCAACTGCCCGGACCGCCATGGCCGCAGGGAGCGCCCCTGGGTGGGCCGTGGGGGCCCTTGGAGTGGTTTGCCTGTTCCTCAAATTGGGTGAGTGGAGGCCTCCTCCGGGAGCCCACGGGGACCGGTAGCGCGAGGTATCACTGGACCCCCGGACAGGCGCGGCCCAAGGCGGCCGCAAGTTCGGGTGGCGAAGGTGGCGGGGGGCACGTGCGCGGGACCTGGTCGTGTCATCCACAAATCACCGTAGGGTGGTCAGTAAGAAACTTGCTCCTCAGGCTCTGAGGTCTGGGAAAAAGAAACCAGACTCCGGCTCGTTCACCTCCCCTGCGCTCTTTCCTCCCTTTGGGAATCCTTCTTAACTCTCACGACCCCCGATCCCCGCTTGTCTTCCACCCCGTGTTCTTCTGGAAGGGGTGCCTTTTCTGCGCGACCCCAGTCACTAAGTTACTACTTCCCGAGACGCCATCGTCCAGAACTTGAGCAGATCTTTTTTTTTTTTTTTACTGCTTCCGCAGCCCGCGAGCTTGTCCGGGGCGGGTCTCCACGGGCAGTGGATCGCACTGTGCGCGCGCGCGCCGGCTTCTGCGCTGGGGTGGGCGCGCCGCGGCCAAAGCCAAGTGCAACCGCGCCTGTCCCGCGGCCGCGCCCTGGCTGATGGCGGTGGTTCAGAATCGCCTAGCAGCAGGAAGGAGAGGGCCTCGATTCGGAGTTTCTAAGTACTGTGGCTGGTGCTGCTTTCCCCTCCCTTCCGAACAGAAGAGGACGAATATGTGAGAATCTAGGACTGTGTTCCTCCTTTTCACACTTCCTCAGTTAAATCGTCACGACAGCCCCATAAGATAGGTATCTTTGTCTCCATTTTTTTACCTCCTCACCCACATCATCAACCTCTCCCCACACAGGCCCCTAGTTAAGTCATAGCCAAACCCCTGGAGCATAGTAACAGCCCCCTTAACTAGTACTTGGAATCCCTCTGCTGGCCCTTTAGCACACACACCTGATCAGCCTTTCCTCTCCACTCTGCCTTCAGAGTGTGTTGAGTGCCTGTGGGATGCATGCGTCTATGGAGTACAGCCTGGGGGGGGGGGGGTCGACATATGCTCAAAAGTTCCTACAGGGTAAGGCACAGAAGTAAATGTTGTAAGAGAGGTAAATATAAAGTGCTGCGGGCGTGCAGAGGGAAGACAGCCACATCTTTGGTGAAATCAAATATTTTTCGTGAAGCAAAAGCTTCCTGGAAGGGAGGGTGTTTGAACCTAGCCTCCGAGAACAGTTGGTATCATGCCATGATGTTAGGTGAAAAGATGCCAGGAGGAGGAGATCAAGAAAGAAAGAGGAGGAGAGTGTAGAGGGTAAACTTTGGCAGTAGGGAGCCATCAGTGTCACTGGAGAGTCGGTGTGCCCGTGGGGAGGTGTGCCTTGAGGCCCCATGGGGGACTCCGAAAGTCCCCTTTGGGAGCTGGGATTCTCTCCTGCAGGCAAAGGAGACCTGTTTCTGGGCCTGACAGGAGCAGATCCATCCACTTAGAATAATCTGACAGCAATGAAGAGAAAAGATTGTAGTTAAGAGGGATTGGAGGCAGAGGGGGCCGGGACAGGTACCATCACAGGCCCCAAAGGTTGTGAGGGTTTCATAGGCCAGAGCTGTCAGCATGAGGAAGAAGCACACACCGAGGTTGAATGGATGAGGTAATTCCTTCAGGTGTGCGGGTCTCTCCCTGGTCTCAGAACGCACCTTTGGCCACCACTGCCAGTTGCTATGCTCTTTTCCACTGAAAACTCAGTCTACCCATCTAGCCACACCTCTTCTAGGAAGACTCTCTAAACAATCCTCTCATGGTGGTCTCTCCCACCTAATTCATTTATTTATTCAGAGGTCATTTGGTTCTGCAAGCATGAATATTACCTTCTCTGAATAGGCTTTGTGCTAAGGAAAACTCTATAGTTCTGCAGATAGTGAGCCCTTTGGGTACCAAGCCGGTCTCAGTGGGGAAAGCTGCCTAAAAGTGATTAACAGTATTGGCTCTCAGACCCCGGCCCCACCCCTCAGGGTTAAAACTTCTGTAAGTTACCTCACTTCTCTGTGACTCTCTATCTTTGCCTTTGAAGAGAGAACACCACACACGTGAGAGAAAGGATACTAACATCTGCTTCATAGAATGTGAGCATCAGTCATTTAACAGGTACTTACTGCCAGCTCTGTGTCAGCACAGGGAAGCTTACAATTGTTAGAGTGGGAGAGACACAGTGAAGAAAGAAAGCAGTGAATGTGTAGTTGTTGGTTGGTGGTGAACATTTACTAATACAGAGATTAGTAGTGCAGAGCAAGGGAAATGGAAGTGGTTAATAGTTCTTACTAATTTTCTTAAATTTTGGAAAACTTAAAATCTTTAGAATAGTTGCAAAAACAGTACAGTGAACACTTGCACGCCTTTCTCCTTGAATCACCAGTTATTAACATTTTATCACATTTGGTTTACTTCTCTCTCTTTATAGAGACAAACACCTACACCTACCCAGTTACTTTTGTTTGTTTTTTTGCTAAACCGTTTGAGAACTGCAGCTCTTACAACACCTTAACCCTAAATATTTCAACATAGGTCTTGTAAGAATAATATGTCTCCAGTAAGCCCTGGCACCATGTTCAGAGTCAGGAAGTATAGCATTGATAAAAGACTGTTTTCAGATGGGGTCCAGAAGCCAGTCCTGGATCATACATCAAGTTTAGTACTCATGCCTGTTTGTGCTGTGCTATACTTAGTCGCCCAGTCCTGTCTGACTCTTTGCGACCCCATGAACTGTAGCCCGCCAGGCTCCTCTGTCCATGGCGACTCACCAGGCAAGAAAACTGGAGTGGGTTGCCATGCCCTCCTCAAGGGGATCTTCCCGACCTAGGAATCAAACCAGGGTCTCCTGCATTGCCGGCAGATTCTCTACCAGCTGAACTACCAGGGAATCTCCATGCTTTTTTAATCCCCTTGAATCTAAAAATCTAAACTGTTGCCAACATTTTTCTTTTTTTAAACTTTATGACGTTGCTCTTTTTGAAGGGTCTGGACGAGTTGTTTTATAAAAATGTCCCTCAGTGTTGGAGTGCATGCTTAAATTCTGATGTGGACTTTCCTGAGCACAGGTGTGCATCTCGTCAGGGTGCAGATGCAGTCCATTTGCTGATTATCGGAGATGTTAATGTCGATTGTTTGGTTAAGGTGAGGTTCATCAGATTTCTCTATTGTAGAGGCGAGTAAATATAGGAGATAGGTGGGCTCAGCTCCTAACCACTTCAACAAAGCAAATATTGCAATAAAGCAAGTCATATGAGTTTTTATTTCCTAGTGCATTTAAAAATGACATTTACATTATAGTGTAGTCTAAGCGTGCCATAGCATTGTGTCTAAGAAAAGGTATATACCTTAATTAAAAAAATATTTTATTTTATTTATTTTTTATTTTACAATATTCTATTGGTTGGTTTTGCTTTGGTAAAAATTGCTGACTGCTATCTGACAGTGCAGAGTTGCCACAAAACTTCAGTTTGTGTAAAAAGCACAGTATCCACAAAGTGCAATAAAATGCAGCATAATAAAATGAGGCATGTCTGTAATATGTAATTCGTTAAGAGACACACTGAGATTGTGTGAATGTCCTGTTCTCCAACCACCTTTAACCCCGTGTTTCAGCACTCAGCGACAATTCTTTCCCGAGTCCATTATCACTAAATTGTTGCAGATGGCAGTTTTTTATCCCTATTTGTCTGTATACTTTACTGACAGTCTTCAGTAACAAGGAGCTTTTGCACCTCCCTTTTTATTTTATTTTTTAGTACTAGTAAGGACTCCTGGGTTTCATTTAAGATAGCGTTCCTGTCATTATTCATTCTGATGCTTGGTGATTCTGAATTTGGACACTGGGACCCCTCCACGCTTCCGTTTTGTGCACTTCCTTCCTTGCTTTCATAGAAGGATGTGCTGGGCTCATTTTGTACCTTTCCTGCCTCAGCCTTGGGCTCATTAGATTCCCTTTTTCTTTTAGTGGGGAATGGCATTTAGAATTTAAGATCTGGGTACTAGATGTGCGTAGGGCTTCCCAGGTGGCTCAGTGGTAAAGAATCCGCCTGCTAATGAGGAGACATAAGAGTCGTGGGTTTGATCACTGGGTTGGGAAGACCCCCTGGAGAAGAAAATGGCAACCCACTCTAGTATTCTTTCCTGGGAAACCCCATGGACTAGAGGAGCCTGATGAGCTACAGTCCATGGGGTCGGGAAGAGTAAGACACAACTGAGCGATTGAACACACGCACACTAGGTGTGCTCAAGGCTTCTGAAGTCACAGCTTCTGGGCCCTGTCAGTTCTCAGAGCTAGGAAATAGCTTTCACAAAGTCATGCATTTATCTTGTTACCACAAAGTAATCCAACAATACAGTTCTGTTTCCTCCCTGTTCCGTATTAGTATCTTCCTTCACTGCAGTGAGAATTCTATTCTTAGTAGCATTAGTATATTTGCCAAATCTACATTAAACACAAACTAGTTCCATAATTCCTGTGCCAATACTACTCCCAAGCACAAGTTTTACTAAATATAGTTCAAAATTTTCTTTCTTCCATATATTCTACTAAATATGTACAGAACACTGTATTTTCATGTTACTTGAATTAATTCTTAATTTTTCCTCTGTGTGGTTATGTTATCAAAGGATACATAGTTACATCAATGTGTTTCTGTCTATTCATTGTTAGGTTTCCCCCACTTTAATTTAATTTTAAAATATGGAAGCTGTTCAATTCAGTCATTCAGTCATGTCCGACTATTTGCGACCCCATGAATGGCAGCACGCCAGGCCTCCCTGTCCATCACCAACTCCCAGAGTTCACCCAAACTCATATGCATTGAGTTGGTGATGCCATCCAGCCATCTCATCCTCTGTCGTCCCCTTCTCCTCCTGCCCCTAATCCCTCCCAACATCAGAGTCTTTTCCAGTGAGTCAACTCGTCTCATGAGGTGGCCAAAGTATTGGAGTTTCAGCCTCAGCATCAGTGCTCCCAGTGAACACCCAGGACTGGTCTCCTTTAGGATAGACTGGTTGGATCTCCTCGCAGTCCAAGGGACTCTCAAGAGTCTTCTCCAACACCACAGTTCAAAAGCATCAATTCTTTGGCACTCAGCTTTCTTCACAGTCTAACTCTCACATCCATACATGACCACTGGAAAAACCATAGCCTTGACTAGATGGACCTTGGTTGGCAAAGTAATGTCTCTGCTTTTTAATATGCTATCTAGGTTGGTCATAACTTTCCTTCCAAGGAGTAAGCGTCTTTTAATTTCATGGCTGCAGTCAGCATCTGCAGTGATTTTGGAGCCCAAAAAAATAAAGTCTGACACTGTTTCCACTGTTTCCCCATCTATTTCCCATGAAGTGATGGGACCAGATGCCATGATTTTAGTTTTCTGAATTGTTGAGCTTTAAGCCAGCTTTTTCACTCTCCTCTTTCACTTTCATCAAGAGGCTTTTTAGTTCCTCTTCCCTTTCTGCCATAAGGGTGGTGTCATCTTCATATCTGAGGTTATTGATATTTCTCCTGGCAATCTTGATTCCAGCTTGTGCTTCATCCAGCCCAGCATTTCTCATGATGTACTGTGCATATAAGTTAAATAAGCAGGGTGACAATATACAGCTTTGACGTACTCCTTTTCCTTTTTGGAACCAGTCTGTTGTTTCATGCCCAGTTCTAACTGTTGCTTCCTGAACTGCGTATAGGTTTCTCAAGAGGCAGGTCAGGTGGTCTGGTATTCCCATCTCTTTCAGAATGTTCCACAGTTTATTGTGATCCACACAGTCAAAGGCTTTGGCATAGTCAATGAAGCAGAAATAGATGTTTTTTTGGAACTCTCTTGCTTTTTCGAAGCTGTTAACATGGTTCAAATCAAAACCAAACACACCTGGTCTTCCATATTTGCAGGTTCTGCTTCTGTGGATTCAACCAACCACAGATCAAGAATATTCAGGAAAAAAATTCCATAAAATCTCAAAAAGCGAAACTTGAATTTGCTGTATTCTGAAAACTATTTAAATAGCATTTATATTGTATTTAGATGGCATCACTGATTCAGTGGACATGGGTTTGGGTGGACTCCGGGAGTTGGTGATGGACAAGGAGGCCTGACGAGCTGTGGTTCATGGGATCGCAAAGAGTTGGACACAACTGAGCTACTGAACTGAACTATGTTGTATTTAGAATTATTTAAATAGTATTTACATTGTATTAGATATTACAAGTAATCTAGAGATGATTTAAAGTATATGAGAAGATGTGCATAGGTTACTATGCCGTTTTTATGTAAGGGACTTCAGCATCCTCAGAGTTTGTTATCCACTGGGATCCTGGAACCAATACCCTGTGGATACTGAGGGATGACCATTTAAAAATGCTCAGAAATTCTATTCCATCCCTCTCTCTCCCCCACAACATATCATTTGTTTGTTTGTATCTTTCCTACTTCTTTCTGTAGATACAGATACATATGTTTGTTTGTAATTCCCTTTCAAGCAATAGGTAACATACTCAATGTACTCTGTTATATGTTGTTTTTGTCACTTAACCACATGTCTGGAAAATCATTCCATATAAGTTCATAGAAATCATCCTCTTTTTTTTTTTTTTTTACAGCTGCATAGTGCTCTGTGGGCTGGAGGTATGTTTCATTCAGTGGCTCTCTGGTAGTTAGTATTTTATATAGTGTAGTCAGGGGAGGTCTCTTTAAAAGGGAAAACAGTTGAGTGTAGACTTAAAAGGAAGTGATGGAACAGGACAGGTGACTGGGAGAGTAGTAGTCCAGACAGAGAGGATGGCAGCAAAAACCCTGATATAGGTTTCAAACATTTAAGGAACTTTGAGGAGACCACCGTGCTGGGGAGTAAATAGGAAATTAAATTGTACAAGTAGTCAGGGCTGGATTCTAGAGATAAAGTTTTGTGGGCCCTTAAAGATTAACTTTTTAAATTCCCAGTGAAGTAGGAAGTCTCAGAGAGTTTTGAACAGGAGTGAAATTGTGATGACTTGAGTGTTTAAATGAATTATTCTGGATGCTGGGTAGAGAATAGTCCTTGCTGATGAAAAAGGAGAAGCAGGGAGACCAGTTAGGAGGCTGTGGGAACAATGACTAGCTGGGGGTGGGTAAGAAAGGATGGGGTGGGGTGAGGAATAGGGACTATCAGGGGGTGTTTTGAAGGCTAGGCTGGCAGGATTGAGCAGTGGAGTGCATCGGTGGGGTAACGTGGACAGGACCTGTGTAGTTCTGGGCAAGTAGCAAGCTCAAAAATAGGAACTGTTGAACATCAGATGGTAAAGTATTGGTCAAACATTTCTCCATTTTAAATTCTTATGTAATCTCACATTGTTATGCGCGTGTGTGCTAAGTTGCTTCAGTCATGTCTGACTCTCTGCGACCCTATGGATGGTAGCCCACCAGGCTCCTCTGTCTATGGGATTTTTCAGGTAAGAGTACTAGAGTGGGTTGCCATGCCTTTCCCCAGGGGATCTTCCTGACCCGGGGATTGAACCTGCGGCTCCTTTGGCTCCTACATTAGCAGGTGACTTCTTTTACTGCTGAGCCACTGGGGAAGCTCATTGTTATGTGAGACTTATTCATATACTTTGTTTGACTTCAGGTTTGGAGAGTCTGTGTGTTTTTATTTAGGAAAGATAATCCAAGTCAAAATAATGTTGTGTATTTCTATTAAAAAAAAACAACTAGAGCCAGTATTACAATGGGGTGGATATAATAGTTGCCACGAATTAAGCACATGCTCTGTGCCAAGTGTTGTGCTTAGAGTTTTAAGTTTTTGTTTTCATTTGATTGTTGTACTAGTTTTATAAGGTGGAGACTATTAAAGAGGAGAAAAATAGTTGAGGTGTGTTGAGTACCATGTCAAAGTTCACACAGCAGAGAAGTGATAGAACCTGCTAGCACTTAGTCCATGACTCAAAGTCCATGTATTCCCAACCCAAGAATAGATTACCAACTTTTCCCCCCTGGATCATGTGGTTTGCGGGATCTTTCCCCAACCAGGGACTGAATCTGGGTCAAGGCAGTGAAAGCCTATAATCCTAACTGCTAGGCCACTGGGAAGTCCAGATAAGCAACTTTTTGATGATTGGTATAACCATAGTTGATGTCTTATAACATGTATATATTGCCCGATGTAATGTCAAAGCAGGTAAAATGATATAAAACTCCAAATTACCAGTCACATAGATTGTATTCAATATTGTAATCTACAATGCAGGGGTGGAGGAACTTTCTTTGGGCCATGGAATTAAGAATGGGGGTTTATTTATGTATTAATTTATTAATATTTTGCCATAACTATACTGTTTTATACATCCACACTTTACTCCGAAATGCTTTGGCATAAACCCAATAACATAATATTTGTAAATTAACAATATTTGTTAATATAGAAATTAACAATAATTTCATAAATCACTTAACTTCTACTCTTATTCAGATTCCTTCAATTGTCACAAGAATGTCTTTTAAAATACCAAGATCTAATTAAATTTCACATTTTTGCATTTGGTGCTGTTTTTTATCTTTGACAGGTATCTTTTAGGAATTTTTAAAACGACTTGCAGCTACTTTTAAAGAACTGGATCTGGGAATTTGTTTTGTTGCTGTCTTTTTACTATAATTTTTAAAAATTGAATTAATTGTATACTTATTACTGTTATTTGTTTTTTTCCCTTTTTAAATTGACTTATAATATTACATTAGTTTCAGGTGTAAACATAGTGAGTCAATATTTTTATACATTACAAAATGATCACAATAAGTCTAGTTATCACCTGTCACCATAGAAAGTCATTAGAATATTATTGGCTATATTCCCTATGCTGTATATTACATCTCCATAACTTATTTATTTTATAACTGGTAGTTTGTACTTCTTAATCTCCCTCACCTATCTCACTCACCCCTCTACCCACCTTCCCTCTGGTAACTACCAATTTGTTCTCTGTATCTATGAGTCAGTTTCTCTTTTGAATGTTTGTTTGTTTTTAGATTTCACATATAAGTAAAATCATATGGTATTGGTCTTCCCCTGTCTCACTAATTTTACTCAGCACAATACCTTCTATATCTATCCATGTTGCTGTAAAAGCCAAGATTTCATTTTTAATGGGCGAGTAATATTCCATTGTTTATAAACACCACGTCTTCTTTATTCATTCATGTATCTATAGACACATAGGTTGCTTCCATATCTTGTCTATTGTAAATAATGTTGCAATGAATATTGGTGTGCATGTTTTTTCTAATAAGTGCTTTTTTCTTCTTTGGGTAGATTTATGGAAGTGAAATTGTTGGGTCATATGGCAGTTTCTATTGATTTTTTGAGGAACCACCATACTGTTTTCCATAGTGGCTGCACCAATTTACCTTCCCACCAACCGTGCATGAGTTTTCTTTTCACTGCATTCTTGCAACTCTTGTTATTTGTTGCCCTTTTGCTGATAGCCTTTCTAACAGGTGTGAGGTGGAATCTCACTGTGATTTTGATTTGTGTTTCCCTGATTATTGATGATGTTGAGCATCTTCTTATATGCCTGTTGGCCTTCTCTGCCTTCTTTGGACAATGTGTATTCAGGTCCCCTGCCTATTTTCTAATCAAGTTTTTGTTGTTAATTCCTTCTAGTGTAGTTTTTAAATTTCAGTTATTGTATTCTTCAGCTTTGTTTGAATCTTTATATTTTCTAAATCTTTGGTGAGCTTCTCACACTGTTTATTCTTCTCTTGAGTTCATTGAATTACCCTAAAGTCTTTATGATGCTGAAGCTGAAGCTCCAATACTTTGGCCACCTCATGCGACGAGTTGACTCACTGGAAAAGACTCTGATGCTGGGAGGGATTGGGGGCAGGAGGAGAAGGGGATGACAGAGAATGAGATGGCTGGATGGCATCACCGACTCGATGGACATGAGTTTGAGTGAACTCCGGGAGTTGATGATGGACAGGGAGGCCTGGTGTGCTGTGATTCATGGGGTCGCAAAGAGTTGGACATGACTGAGTGATTGAACTGAACTGAAAGTCTTTATCAGATAAATGGATTGTTTATCTCCACTCAGTTCTTCTTTTGGGGGTTGTCTTTTCCCTTTGTTTTATATTTCTGTCTCCTCATCTTGCCTAATTCTGTATGTAGTGAGTAGGCCGGTTATGGTTCCCGGTCTTGGAGAAGCGGCCTTGTGTAGGAGATGTCCTGTTTTCTTGTTTTCAATCTCTTTCCCTTGTGCTTGTTGGTCTTCATCTCAGTGCTTCTTGTGCTTGTATTGATGAGCTCTTAGCCCATCAGCACTCTCTCCTTCCCCTTTGGTAACTAGAACTATATGTTCTAGGGGTGCCCCCAAATGGGCTGCATGCACCCTTCTGTTGCGGCACAGTCAAATACTGTGGGCGGCTGACTCCATTGACTCCCCTGACTCCACTGGCTGCCAGGCCCTACCTGGTGTGGAAGCTTCTGTCCTGCTGTGGGGTGAGGCTGGGTCCCAGCATGACTTACTCTAGTGTTTTTAAATTAATGCACGCTTTGAGGGTAGGCGTTGCTTTCTCTGTTTAAAAGCAAAACGTTTGCCTGCATGCATCAGCCCTTGTTTGCACAAGTTTTCTGTCTCTTGATTTCTTCTCATGTTCTTTTCTCTCGAGTACAGAAGGCTTTTTGAAGTTTTTACTGAAGGGCACAGCAGCATCACCTTAGATTCTGCAGTTACAGATAAAAGCTTCCATCTCAGGATTGCAGGTGAAACCAGGATACAGCCTTTTCCATTTGCTCAGACAAGTTTGAACATGAAGTGTGACTAAAGTAATGATCCCATCCCAGAATAATGCTGGAAGACATTCAAGCGGTTCCTCTTTGGAGATAGCCTTCGGTACCCGTCCACCAGCCTCAAAGGAGAATGTCTTGTAGCTACTTTATGGGCATGGGGTTCTGTCCTTGGGCCTCTTTGTTTTCTTGTTTTCAATCTCTTTCCCTTGCATTTGTTGGTCTTCTCCTTCTCAATGCTGCTTGTGCCTGTGCTGATGAGCTCTTAGCCCAAGGACTGTGGGGCTCAAAATGAAACCAGTGAAAGTGAGGGCACCTCTTGCCCAGAAATACTGTAAGAAATTCATGTCTGTTCTGTGCCTGCAGTTGGAAACTGTCAGTTCAAAGGTCTGTCCTTTGTGACCTTGATCTATTTTATCAAGCAAGTATCCATCTCAGGAAACCAAATTATTTTGATAGGCTTGTTCTGAGGAAATGAACCCATTTTGGTTCCTAGTGACCTTCACTTAAAAAAAAAAAATTATTTATTTGGCCATGTCAGGCCTTAGTTGTGGCTTGCAAGATCTTTGTCCTTTGTTGTGGCCTGTGTGATATTTAGTTGAGGCAGGTAAACTCTTAATTGTGGCATGTCGGATCTAGTTCCCTGACCAGGGATTGAACCCAGGCCCCCAGCATTGCAAGCACAGAGTCTTAGCCACTGGCCCACCAGGGAATGCCCCCTAGTGACCTTCATTTTCCCTAATGTTCCCTGAATGTCTGTCAAGATCAGTGTCTGAATTTCCGTCAGGCTCGCTGGTCTGTACTTTCTGAATGTTTTTCCCATGTAACAGTTAAAAAGTAGGGAAAAAGAAAGTTTAATGTGCACATTCAGATTATAATAAGAAATTCATATTAATAAGAAACTAATAAGGCTGGATAGCATCACTGACTCGATGAACATGAGTTTGAGTGAACTCTTGGAGTTGGTGATGGACAGGGAGGCCTGGCGTGGTGTGATTCATGGGGTCGCAAAGAGTCAGGCACGACTGAGCAACTGAACTGAACTGAACTGAACTGAATAAGGCTGTCATCATAAATTAGTTGTAATAGAGTTTCTCATCTATGAACTGAGTACTTGGAAAAAATAATAGGGATTATAAAGAAATTTTTAATGAAATAATAGTGTATTGAAATACCTTTAATCAGACTTTGGTCAATAGATTTAAAAAGACTTTCAGAATCTTAAATAGCTCAAGTAAGAACCTTATTCTCCAAAGCATGCTGTAGGTACTATCCAAGACAAGAATAGTCAAAGGCGAATGTGATTTTTGAGCATGATATGATGTGGGTATCTTGAAAGAGCAGGCCAGAGTAATGCTATTAAATAGAAATGAAATATGAAACAGGTAAAATTAATCTTAATATATTTTATTTAACCTTACATACCCACAATATTTTCATTTCGACATGTAGTTAATATAAAAAATATTAATGAGAGATTTTACATTTCCCTTTTCGTACTTAATCTTCAAAGTCTGGTATGTGTCTTATACTCCCAATACATCTCAATTTGGACTAACCACATGTCATGGGCTCATGAGCCACGTGTTGCTAGTGGCTGCTGAACTGGACTGCACAGACTGAGAGGGAAACATCCTGGGGAGAGAAGCATTCTCAAGGGCAAGAATAAGGAATACAAAGAAGAGTATTTTAGCATGACAGGAGACAGGAAAGCCCACAAGGAAGTTGGTTTAAAGAGCAAACATCTTAATTGTGGGTGAACTCATCTAGGAGAGGAGAAATAGCTTGACAGCTGAGAGTGCGTGTGAGACACGTTCTGTGGAATTTCTGGAACTGGGGAACCTGGGGGGTTATTGTCTGTTGGCAGGCAGGGGCTGCAGTTTAAGTCTGAAATAGATGAAGACAGGGAAGCTGTGGTGGTAGAGCTAAGACCAGTAGATTTCTGCCTTTGGAAATCATGGACATCACTGCCCGGGACTGGATGTAGGTGGAATTGACAAGGGAAGATCTAGACATCTCACACTGTAGCTAATAGTATGGGCTCTGGAGCAGGCCACCTGTGTCTGGACACTGGCTCTGTCATGGACCAGCTGGGTGACTGTGGTCAGCTTCTGAACCTCTCTGAGCTCTAGTTACCTTTGAGTGCTCTTCCCCATACGCTCAAGCTCATTCCTCTACTTCTTCTGGGCCCTGCTCCCTTGCCAGCTATAACTACCTCACATATAACAGTAACTTCCCTTTTCATTATTAATCATCTTTCCCCATATGCTGCTTCATTTTTCTCAGTAGCACTTAATACCACCTAATATACTTTTTCATTTAATGTTTTCCTCCCCTTCCCCCACCCCCAACCCCCACCAATAATGTAAACTCCAGGAGGGCACGATTCTATCTGATTTGTTCAGTGTTGTATCGTAACTTCTTAGTACAGTACCTGGGACATAGGAGGAATGCAATAAATATTTGGTGAGTGAATAAATGAAGAATAAGGCCTACCTTGCAGAGTTAAGTTGAGGATTTAATGAACCTATCCATCTACCTATCTATTCACACATCTATCTATGTCTTGGAACAAGTACCTGGCACATAGTGAGCCTTCAGTAAAAGTGCTGATGTTGTTGCTATTGTTAAATATTATTATTGAGACTGAGCTGGTCTAGGGCTCATTTGGATGATCTGTTGTTAATATTCTAGGGCTCATTCAGTTTGAATTTGTTAAGAGCGAGGTTAGAGAAACGAGCTGCACTAAACTTCCTCAGGTGAAGAGACTGTGCTCTTCTTTTGATTATCTTTGTTTCTCAAACTGTGGTGTTGGAGAAGACTCTTGAGAGTCCCTTGGACAGCAGGGAGATCACGCCAGTCAATCCTAAAGGAAATCAATCCCGAATATTCATTGGAAGGACTGATGCTGAAGCTGAAGCTCCAATACTTTGGCCACCTGATGCGAAGAGCCAACTCATTGGAAAAGACCCTGATGCTGGGAAAGGTTGAGGGCAGGAGGAGAAGGGGGTGACAGAGAAGGAGATAGTTGGATGGCACCACTGACCCGATGGACGTAAGTTTGAGCAAACTCCGGGAGATAGTGAAGGACAGGGAAGCCTGGCGTGTGCAGTCCATGGGATCCCAAAGAGTTAGACACAACTTAGCGACTGAACAGCAACAGCATTGTATCTAGTGAGCATATTTCCTATGCCAGATCTGGGACATGGGGCTGATGAATAGAATTTTGTGGACTTCATAGAAGAGATTATTCGATACCACAGTGACCAAGACATTTGAGGAGGGTGGCCACTCTCTGTACTGTGAGCATGTGTGCTCATGTCTCCAGAGACTTAGTTTCCCAGCTGCTGCTGTTCCACTACCCCAATTGGGTGTCAATTGAAAGTGTGCTGTGATGCTGAAATGAGAGGAGCAAGGTCACGGTCACAAGCTCTTGTCTGCTGGAGAAGTCCAGCTGCTCACTTGGGTATAAAAATGCCCAGGCCCCTCCTATCTGCTGGCTTGAATGAATCTTTAACTGAATTGTCGTTATGATGTCATACATATAGGGGGAAATACCAAGATTTATATGTTTGGGTACTGAAACTTTCAGGGGATTTTTTTTTTCTACTCATCAAATGAATTTTTGTTTCAACTGCTAAAATCTGCAGCCATGTGGAACCTTGAAAAAATTTTAGGAAGAGAAGGAAGTATTTTAAAATCATATTGTTTGTTTCTAAGAAAAAACTCCGGTAAAAACCTTTCTTCAAAATCCAGAAGACTCGTTAGCTTGTGTTTAAATAATGGAAGTGAAAAAACTGCATGTCCTGAAACCTCAGACAAGGTGTTGACATTGATTAAGTGCTGATGTCCTGAGTGGGTATGCTTATCTGGTGCAGTGCCCTGAAGCCCACAACACGTGGTAGGTGAAACCTAGCTAAACTTGAAGGGGGTGGGAGTGGGGAGCTGACAGACCCTCCAGTCTTGCTTTGGTGCTGGAGCCAGACAGTGAGGAAAGAGGTCTCTTCTGACTGCGTATGAGGGGTCCCAGGCCATTTATTCTGCAGCTTCAGTTAACCATCTCCACCTCTCCTGGCCGAGTTTTGGGTCTTTAGCCAGTTTCCACAATGATATCAGTTCAGTCGCACAGTCGTATCTGACTCTTTGTGACCGCATGGACTGCAGCACACCAGGCTTCTCTGTCCATCACCAACTCCCAGAACTTGCTCAAACTCATGTCCATTGAGTCAGTGATGCCATCCAACCATCTCATCCTCTGTTGTCCCCTCTCCCCCCACCTTCATTCCTTCCCAGCATCAATGATGTGGGGTCTTGCAAAAGGCTCAGGATTTGGGGTGACTATTAGCTTTTGTGATTCTGTTGGGAAGCCCTATGTTTTGTATTACATTAAGGTTATATTTAAATCAGTTAATTCACTCAAAAAATATTAATTTATTGAAAGTCCTTCATGTGCCAGGCAGTGGGGATGCAGCAGAGATAGAGAATGACCCTGTCTTTGGGGCTGATCTGACTGGGGGCTAGTCCTCCACTCAGATTGGAATTAGTTGCCAACTAATTCCATAAAATTTGACATTCCATAAAATTTGATTTTTATGTTCACATAAACTTTGAACATCAACATCTCTTGAAAACTGAGGAGATCTGGCAGTTTCCACGTGCCGCATGGGGAGGAGCCGAGGAGCCCCTCTCTAGATGAGCCAGATTTGCTGGGACTGTAGTCTCCACCTCTCCCTTTTGTATCACACCTGGCTCATCCATGGCTTCTCTGCTGAACTGCTGGTCTCTATTTCAGGGTTTCATTTGCCAGTTCTCAAAGGCTTCTCAGTGGCTGCTATGATTTTGTGTCCTTATGACTTCTTTGTTTGCTCCTTGTTTTCTCCCTGCACGCCCCCTCTAACCTGTCTTCCTTCCTGCATTTGTCTCTCTCTCGCCCCCTTTCCCTCCTTACTTTTTCACATGTCACATATTCCTTGCCATCAGATGTGAGAAGTGCAGACTCTTAGACCTTCCTTTCAACTTAGTTTTCCCTTGCTCTTTAATTATGTAGCCCTGTCTTATTTCCCATTGAATATCTAAAATTATTTATTTTTATAAAAAAAAGCAACAACATTATGAAACTTGGGTTTGAATTTGGGTTCCCATGTAACATTTTGAAGATCTGGGCTCATTGATATATTGCTCAAGCAAACCTTCTCAGTTTCCTCATGTATATGAGGATGGGTGTGGAACAGGGCATGGTTCTCTGAGGATCTGTCAAGCCCTGACATTCAGTGATTTGGGGACCCCTGAGTTTGTGCCTTACCTGTAGGCTTTAGAGATGTGCTTGACTCCCAATTAGAATGGTTTGACTTTCTCATTCACGACAACTGCTGTTCCAATACATTCTAGAAATTGCATCCTGAGATACCCTATATCATGTCACTGTCTTTCATAACCTTATACCGTATAGCAAGCCAAATATGAAGGGGTTTCCTAGATGGCTCCTAGATAAAGAATCTGCCTGCCAAAGCAGGAGACTCAAGAGATGCAAGTTCAATCCCTGGGTTGGGAAGATACCCTGGAAAAGGAAATGGCAACCCACTCCAGCATTCTTGCCTGGGAAATCCCATGGACAGAGGAGCCTGGTGGGCTACGGTTCGTGGGGTCACAAAGAGCTGGGCATGACTGAGTGACTGAGCACATACATATAAGTCAAGTAAGAAGCAGTGGTGAAGAGTCAGACTGAGTTCAAATCCGGTGTCAGTACCTAATTAGTCAGCTAATCTTTTTGTGCCTGTCTGCAAAACAGGGTTAAAATAATATCCAGCTTTGCTTCATCTAGCCTGGCATGTCACATGATGTACTCTGCATAGAAGTTATAAGCCGGGTGACAATATATAGCCCTGACATACTCCTTTCCCAATTTGAAACCAGTCCATTGTTCCATATCCTATTCTAACTGTTGCTTCTTGACCTACATACAGGTTTCCCAGGAGGCAGGTAAAGTGGTCTGGTATTCTCATCTCTTTAAGAATTTTCCAGTTTGTTGTGATCCATGCAGTCAAAGCCTTTTAAAAACAATACCTGCTTAATATTGTTTTTAAGAGGATTCTCTGAATACATATTCATAGAGCTCTTCCAACTGCCCAGCAGATAGTAAGTGCTATAGAAGTGTTTGATTAAATAAACTAAAAATAGCAGTCAACCTGAATCTTAGGACTCAAGTAAAAATGAGCAGAGGATTTTGTGGCTGGGAGTTGAGGGGGGTGGGGGGCCACATTTCATTAACCTAATAGTTAATGGTGACCATATTTTCTAAATAAAATATCAGGTCACTTTGTCTGAAAATATTTGAGTTCCACTTTGGACTTCTAGCCCTATGATTCGAACTATCAGAACTGGGTGTAATGCTGATACTTTGTAAGACTACAAGAGTCTTTGCAATTGGAAATTACCACTCTACATATTGGGACTAGGTACCTTCATATCTTACAAAGAAAACATCATTCAATATTCTAGAAAACGAATAAATCTCCAGTAGTTAAAAAAAGTTCTGTCTAGTACAGAGTATCTGTTTAAGCCATCATTGATACATTTCCCCCTCCCTCTCTCTCTCCTTTGCAACAGCGAAAAGGCACTCTATGCCCAGTTCTCGCACAGTCTCATAGTGAATCGTTGAAAGGAAAAGAAGGAAAACCCTGTTGAAAGCCTACTTCATTTCAGCCACTGTGTAGACTCTCAGTCTTATTTATTTTATTATTATTATTTTTTCTCTCAGTCTTATTCAGACCTCAAAGCCATCTTTTCTGGGAGCCATTATGATTTTCATTTTAGGCTGAGGAACTTTTAAGTATTTATCCTGGGTCCATCTGGCTTGAAAGTTGGGGCCGTTTTCATTCTGCCCTCTGGCATAGTAAGGCAAGCATCCCAGTGGTCCCTTTTCTAACCACTCACTGTTATCAGCAGAGTAACCAGCTCACTGCTGATTCCTTTCCTTAGCTTGTATAGTTTGCTCATGCATTCATTCGTTCACAGCGTGTAACCTTGAGGAAAAAAATTCACTCTCCTTTCTCCTGTTCTTTTTCATTGGAAATGACTGTATTAGTGACTTATTTTAGGATCAGCCTTGGAGGTGCAACAGAAAAGACTTTAGGAAGGAAAGGGTAGACTAGCCTCTGCAAATGTGATGATTCCCAAATCTGTACCTTCCCCTGTGAGCCCCAGACCTGTGGACCCAGGACAGCTCCATGTGGATGTCTTATCAGTTGCTTATGCTTCGCATCCATCAGTCAGGTGATGCCTGTGTAAGGACGGGAGAGTAGCAATGATGAGGCAGGTAGAGGAAGCAGTGCCTCCAAGAAGGCAGGCCCTGAGTCAGGAAGGTGCTTGGCATGTGGGAGGAAATAAAAGCAGTTCCGAATGGCTGGAAGGAAGAGAGCAAGAGGGGAACGGGTGGGGAATGAGGCTGGAGAGGCAGACAGGGGTCAGATCACAGTGTCTGACCCCTGTGAGTGAGTGAGGGGCTGGGCCAGGTCAAGTTTGTTCTGGTCCCTGTTTTCTCATCTGTGATGCAGAAATAGCAACATGACTGCACAGGAATGTAGAGAGGATGAAAAAGGGACACAAGAGTACGGGAACATGTAATGGCAGAGGGTAAGCACGCAATAACATTTTCTTTCATTTTTCTTAGCTCCCTGTCATTGCACCTGTGAAATGGGGGTGGTTTAATCGTTGGGATTTCTTTCAACTCAAAATGACTGTGATTTTTTTTTTCAACTGGTCTCCCCATTTTCCACCATTAGCTCCATTTCCGACTTTTCTTTTTCCTGTGCTCAAGCCCAGGAAACAACCCCTGCCTAAGGCCCCCCCCAAGCCCCGAAAAGACAGAAGCCAGCATTATGCGGCCAGGAAGAAGCAATTGAACTCAGACCACTTCTCTTCCTCCACCAAACTGCTTACTCTCATCCATTTATTTATTTACAAGACATTTCCCGCCTCCGCTGTTGTGTGTGGATAGACTCTCACACCTCAAATCTTACTCCTGTTCATGCCTTTTTATGGGCTCTGGTTGGGTGGGAGAAATAGTGCTTGACCAAGAAAGCCAAGGAAGGATGCTGGTGTATTGCGGGCAATCTCCCTTAATTAAGGGAGATGTGAGATGGGTCCTAAAAATCCTTGCACATAAACAAGGGGATGTATTTCCTTCTTATTTGAAATTATTGGGCACAGTTGCCCACAGTTGGTCTATTTAATATTTTTTATTTTTCTTGTACTCTTTCAGTTATCCTGATTGTGCCTCCAAAAATTTCAGTCAGTAAAGTTTTAATTTGTCTTGGATGTCTTTCCCTTAACAGCTGCTTTTCTCTCTTACGAAAGTCAAGTCTGGAGCAAGATGTTTTTAAGCCCATTTTGGGGTATCAAGAATATCCCAATCTAGTAGTGATAGTCAATGTTTGCCCACTGGATTGATGTGGAGGAGGCGGGAGGCTCTGATTTGAAGCATGAGTCAGTTTCTTTGCTGTAAATACTCTCACTGTGGTGGATTTCAAGCTATCAACCAGACTTCACTGAATGGAGTCTGGCAGGGATGCTAACAGTTGGCTCCGACGTGTCATTGCATTCAATCCTTGAGACCTTAAACTTCATCCCATCCCCCAACTTTCTTCTCAGTCATTCTGATTTCATTTAGTGGTCAGCCAAGAAAGAGGCCTGACAGTCACAATTAACTCCTCTCATCGAATCACTAAATCCCGTTCATTTCTGTCTCAAACGTCAAGTCTGTCCACTTGTCCATTCCCACTGCCAGCAGCCTAGTCTGGTCTCCCGATCCACCATTCTTTCATCGCTACCACACTGACCTATTTTCTGGCTTCTCTGCCTCCACACGTGCTCGTCAGCCGGTGTCCACCCTGCAGACAAAGTCAGCCTGCTGAAATTTAAATTATATCATGCCAGTCTTCTGTTTAAAACCTTTCCATGACTTTCTCTTGCAGTTACAGTAAATTCCAAATCCGTAGCTTATCTTGCCTGACTCCGCCCAGCCTCTCACTCCCAGACTCTGTGATCTGGCCCCTGGCTGCCTCTCCAGCCTTGTTGCCCACCCATTCCCTACCCCCCGCCACCTTGCCCTCTTCCAGCCATTTGGAACTGCTTTTATTTCCTCCAACATGCCAAGCATGTTCCTGACTCATGCCCTGACTCCTGTCTGCTGGATCATCTCTCCTACCCTCTCCTCTTGTCTCGCTGACTCCTCTTATCTTCCAGTGCTTTGTTATCCTGTGTCAGGTCAGCATGATCTCCTAGGAAAGGCCCTTGACTGGGTGGTTCTCCTTGCCTGCTCAGCATCTTCTCCCTTGAGAGCCTGGAGCGATAACTGTCTTGTTTGCCACCCTTTGCCCAGCATGGCCCATAGTACCTGGCATGTAGGTGGTGTGAAAGTGAAAGCTGCTCAGTCGTGTCTGACTCTTTGCAACCCTGTGGACTACACATTCCGTGGACTTCTCCAGGCAGAATACTGGAGTGGGTAGCCTTTCCCTTCTCCGAGGCTCTTCCCAACCCAGGGATTGAACCCAGGTCTCCTGCATCGCAGGTGGATTCTTTACCAGCTGAACCACCTGTGGTGCTCCAGAAATGTTGAATCCATTTCTTGGATTTAGGCAGACCCCAGTTCCCTTTTTTTTTTTTTTTCAAATTTATTTGTTTATTTTACTTTTCTTTTTGCTGGGTTTTCATGGCTGGGCGCCAGCTTTCTCTAGTGTGGTGTGCAGGAGCTACTCCCTTGCAATGTGCAGGCTCATTGTGGTGACTTCTCTTGCTGTGGAGAAATGGGCAAATGGGCTTAGCCGTGGCCTTGCATGGGCTTAGCTGCCCTGCGCCATGAAGGAATCTTCTCGGACCAGAGATGGAACCTGTGTCCCCTTGCATTGCTGGGTGGATTCTCACCCACTGGACCACCAAGGAAGGGCCCCCCCAACCCATTTCCTATTGAAGAATAAACTCTACAGGGTTAAGCATGTTCTACTTCCTGTACTTTTTATCAGCAGTTTATCAGCTTCATACAAAAAGTAGCTAATGAATAATTTTTACCACTAAACTTAATCATTTTCCCCTCAAAAAGGCATCTTGGAAGATAGTTTCCTAGTTTTGATCAAGTCATATTATTTTTCCTAATCAATTTCTTTTTTTTTTTCCTCTCTAGATTTCATCAGCTGTTATTCCCAAGAAATTTATGGAGCTATGAATGGGAAGGCAACTTTTTACGTTTCAAAGTTTCAACCATTTACAGAGATTATATGGAAGAAGGGGAAGGATAAAGTTATAGAATGGGATAAAAAATCTGGACTCGAAGCTTTTCAGTCTTTTAAAGATAGAGTTTATTTAGACACTGTGTCAGGTAACCTCACCATCACCAGGTTGACAAAATTAGATGAAGGCCTGTATGAAATTGAATCTCCAAGTGTTAAAAATAACTCCGAGTTCTACCTCAGAGTGATTGGTGAGTATCCATAAATTTGTCTGTTCAAATAGAAAATTTTCAAGTATTTTAAGAGACTAATATTAACCAATGGTTTATGGGAATGAGTTATATCATCTGTTGTCAGTGAGGTTTTTCTCTCTTTCTGGTACCCAGGAGCCACTTTTAGTTCCCTGTCATCCTCTCAATGAAGAGAGGATGTGACTGAGGTCAAGAGAACAGCACAAGTCGGCCGCAGCTGCTGGCACCAGCATCGCTTGTCTTGCGAGGAATGTTCTGAAAAAGGGTGTAGTGGCAACATGAACTCAGAACTCTTAGAACACCTGTGAACTGGAGTTCCTGCTTCCTCCCGCACCCCACACAGGTGGTGGGATTTTATTTTCCCTCCTCTTGTCACTGTAAACTGGAACTGGGAATAGGATTCAGGTTCCTCTGTGCTTCCCACTAATGCTTCCTGGTTATTCTCTTTCCCTCATGTCTAAAGCACTTGTCTTGTTACAGGCTTCCAGAGGCTGATGGCTACACCTACACGTCTGTTTTTTTCCTCCAGTTTTATTGAGAAATAATTGACATTCATCACTGTACAAGTTTAAGGCATACAACAGGGTGGCTTGATTTACATGTATTGTGAAATGATTTTCACAGTAGGTTCAGCTAACATTCATCTTCCCTTGCTGTTCTCAAATGTCCTAGTAATGCTTTCGTCTCTTAGCTGCCTTTTCTGTGCTGCAGCATAGCACAGCTCAACCCACTCCCATCTCTCCCCTCTGATGCATCACAGTTTCACTCATCTTTCCGAGGTGTGAGTATAGTACTCAACCCACTTCCTCTAGGTTAAAGGCTGTCTTAGGAAGATCCAGCCGGTGACAAAGTGTGTAAGATGGTTTCCAGGGGTGAAGCAGAGACAGCGTGCAATCTAACAGTTCAAGTCTGAGCTCCCGACCTCCTGTTTGTGGTGGTCTCAGTGGAACAGGATATGATGACTATCTGGATGAACAGCTGTCACTCACCAGTTCAACTACTGAGTGTTGGAGACATTGGAAGGAAGACGGAATTTCTCTCTTGTCACCGTTGTAACTTCAGAGCCTAGCAAAGGACTTGAATAGGTAATAGGCACTCAACAGATAGGGAAGCAATTGATCTGGCTGGTGGGATGTACAATTGATAGAAATGGGTGCCGTCAGACTGGGTGACTGGTTTGTCCAGGAGATTATGAACTCCTTTTAGATAAGTGAAGCTGCAGGTGTGCAGGCATCCAAATTAGAACCAGTTGATGCCATTGAAGAAACAGAATCTTTAAAACCTACAAGTTGGGGATCTGGCAGTTTAGAGGGCAAACAAATGAAAAGATGGGCTCAGAATTTAAATTAGAATTGAATGCATCTTAAGAGCCCCTTTATAGAGTTTATAAAACTGAGTTCAAAACGATTTGTTTCTCTTTTTAAAACTTCATGAAATGTGTAAAAATATAATTTAAAGATAATTAAAATTTTTAAATTGCCTGCTAACTCAACAATGGTGCTTGATTCTGATAATTAAGCCAAGTGGACAGTTCTTAGGAAGCTCAGCAAAGGCCTGGGGAGGGGCAAGGTGCAGGGCATGTGAGTTTCAATCAGGAAGCAGTGAGTAATATTGGCCATATTAAATGTGTCGACTTCAAGCTCTGGTTTGGGAATCTGGGTTTTAGCCTGTGGCAGTCAAGAGCCTGGGGAAGGAATTGGCAGCCCACTCCAGTATTCTTGCCTGGAGAATCCCATGGACAGAGGAGCCTGGCAGGCTGCTGTCCATGGGATCGCACAGAGTCAGACAGGACTGAAGCGACTTAGCATACGTGCTTGTGTTGGAGAAGGAAATGGCAACCCACTCCAGTATTCTTGCCTGCAGAATCCCAGGGATGGAGGAGCCTGGTGGGCTGCCATCTATGGGGTCACACAGAGTCAGACACAACTGAAGCGACTTAGCAGCAGCAGCAGCAGTCAAGAGCCATTGTGTCTCATACTGGAGCAGAGAAGTGACATAATGAAATGTATTTTGGAAGGTTAATCAGGTGATAGCAACTTATGGTGGATTAGGAAGAGGAGACCCCAGGTTGGAAGCTATCATGATCATCCTGGTAGACAGAGGTGTTGGTAGCAGATGTTTGGAAAGGAAAGAACCAGAAGGTATTTCCAAGTTAGAGTTAATAAAATTTAGATTTTTGGTTATAAAAATATATATCTGAATGTCAAAATGATTAGTCACACTTTATTTTTTTTTTAGAAATGAGGAAGTCATACTTCCATGAGGGTTTGTTAAGACTAAAATAATAAGACTCAGTAGCCTTCCGGAGACACCAAACCCTTTCAGAAAAGATATTTTAGACAGGGGGATTTCCTGGTACCTCCCCAGTTCAGGGCATCTTTGTGCTTTTCTAGAGGTGAACATCTGGCTTTCCTCCTTCCTTCAAAGTCCCCTTAAAATTGCCACCATCAACGTTTCAAAGTTCTTCCCCATCCTCTTAGAACCTTTATTGTGTGGGGGTTGGTAATGTTCATATAGATAGGATTAACGAAGATCATGGCCTCTGGTCCCATCACTTCATGGGAAATAGATGGGGAAACAGTGGAAACCATGTCAGACTTTATTTTTTGGGGCTCCCAAATCACTTCAGATGCTGATTGCAGCCATGAAATTAAAAGACGCTTGCTCCTTGGAAGGAAAGTTATGACCAACCTTGATGGCATATTAAAAAGCAGAGACATTACTTTGCCAACAAAGGTCCGTCTAGTCAAGGCTATGGTTTTTCCCGTGGTCATGTATGGATGTGAGAGTTGGACTGTGAAGAAAGCTGATCGCCAAAGAATTGATGCTTTTGAACTGTGGTGCTGGAGAAGACTCTTGAGAGTCCCTTGGACTGCAAGGAAATCCAACCAGTCCATTCTAAAAGAGATCAATCCTGAGTGTTCATTGGAAGGACTTATGCTAAAGCTGAAACTCCAATACTTTGGCCACCTCATGCACGAGTTGACTCACTGGAAAAGACTCTGATGCTGGGAGGGATTGGGGGTAGGAGGAGACGGGGACGGCAGAGAATGAGATGGCTGGATGGCATCACCGACTCGATGGACATGAGTTTGAGTGAACTCCGGGAGTTGGTGATGGACAGGGAGGCCTGGCGTGCTGTGGTTCATGGGGTTGCAAAGAGTTGGACACGACTGAGCGACTGAACTGAACTGAACTGAACTGAACTGCTCTGTCCTTAGTAAGTCTGGACTAGTATATGACTTTTTATTAAGGGGTATGTATGAAAATGTAGAAATGCCATCAGATATGTGTAAGAAATTCTCATTTCTTACAGAATAGTGAGCTCTTAATTCATTAACTATATCAATTAACTAAGTTGTCCTATGGATGAAGTAGGCACGTTTTTTTGCTGGTTGTTTAAGGGACAGATGTAGCTAATGTTTGTTGGATTATAGCTGCGGTAAGTCCTGTGGGCAGCGAGACATTGGCTGAGTGTAGTCAGTCACTCAGTCATGTCCGACTCTTTGTGACCTCATGGACTATAGCCCACCAGGCTTCTCTGTCCTTGGGATTCTCCAGGCAAGAATACTGGAATGGGTTGCCATTTTCTCCACCAGAGGATCTTCCCAACCCGGGGATTGAACCCACATCTCACGTCTCCTGCATTGGCAGGAGGGTTCTTTACCACTAATGCCACCTGGAAAGACCCAACATTGGCTGAACTAGATCAATAAACTAGAATCTGTAACCAAACATAGTGTACTTTTCATCTTCCGAAGTAAAACTCTGTGCCAATTAAACACTAATTCCCCCTTCCCTCCTGTCTCCCTGTTCCCTGGTAACCATCATTCCATTTTCAGTCTCTTTAAGTATTTGGCTACTCTAAAAACCTCCTATAAGTGAAATTGTACAAGATTTGTTCTTTCATGATTGGCTTATTTCACTTAGCATAATGCCTTCAAGATTCATCCCTCTGGTATCATGTGTCTGAATTTCCTTTCTTTTAAGGCTGACTGCAAATGTGATTTTGAATGATCATGGTTAGGATGGTCTGTGGCTTTCCAGTAGACCATGGGATTCTGAAGTGATTATTAGAAGAGGCTCCGGGTTACTCCTTGAGCACTGGGTTCAGCTGTTGTTTCTGCTCAGGACCTGTTCTTGCCCAAATCGTGAAGCATGGCTCCTGGGCTTTCCCAGTGTCCCCTCACCTTCCTTACCCCTTTTCTCTTGAATGCACGCTTGACTGATGCCTGTTTCTGCCACGACTTACCATGTGTCACCCTGCTTACTGATAGCAGGTACTCTGCAGTGAATACAAACTCGTGTATGTGTGTACGAGTTCTTTTAACGAAAGAACAAATCTTAAGACAGCATGTAATTAATTATAAGAGCTAGATTAAACCTAAAACTTGAAGAAGCCCCAAGCAGAAAGGAAAGTCATGTATGACTCGGGTCTAACAAGACAGGCTGGGTGTTTTATTTAACTGAGCCAGAAATAACTCAGAAGGAGAAGACGAGGGCAAGATGAGTTGTACATATTTATTTTTTAGATTATTAGTTGGAGCTTGGGTTCCTTTGTCTCAGAAGATATTTTAAGTGACAGTATAGTATCGCATCATCTTGATGAACTTTACTTTGCTTTTTAGTATTTACAAGGTATTGAAATTTTATTATCCAAAGTGTCCATGACCAATTTTCGTATATTCGATATATTTTTACATTTTTTCTCAAATCTCTTATGATTGGTTTTCGGTGGAAAGGAGAGATGCCAGAAGGTATATGAATTAATAAATAAACCAGTGATTGATATGGTCAGCTGATTAGCTTTGAAGCCTTAAAGAGAAATCATGGTGCATTATGACTTGTGTCTTACTCATCCTCAAAGGCCCGCCTGCCTTAGAGTAGCAGGTGTTTCTAGAAGAATCCTGGGGGTGCTGCCTCTAGCCTGGCAGGCATGTGGCATGTGCCACACCCTCCTCTACCTCTGAGTGGGACCAGCCCACTGTACAGCTCCTCAGAACCTTTAGCAAGCTCATTTGAGTCAGGTGTCTTGGAATTCAGCCTTTTTCAGATTTTAGAAAGGTGATATAAATGATCGCCTCTGTGTGTGTGAAGAAGCACTTCACTTAGTTAATGGGGAGCACCTTATACTCAAACAGGTAAGTATTTTTAGTAAAACATGATAACAAATATTTGTGAACAATCATTTGGCTTTCAGACATCTTTGGATTTCAGAATGAGGATAAGGGATTCGGGGCCCATGTCAGGTAGATCTGATCCAGAAGAAAAGAGAATTTTCTCCCCTTGGTGCTCAAGGAGTGGTCTGCGTATCTTTTCAAGCTCATAAGGAAGTTGGGAGCTCTTTGTGAATTTGTGGATGAGGAGTTTAAATATTACTCTTTTCTGTACTAAACCTCTCTTTTTTTTTCCCTCAGCACCTCTTCCATCACCGTCAACATCTTGCTTCTTGACTGATGATGGAAACATTACTCTCACCTGCAAGATCATGGAACCTGGCAGCAATCTGATCGATGATGATGACCTCATACAGTATTTGTGGGAATGTCCTTCAACAATACAGTGTCACCGTGGCTCGATTTCATCTGAAGCGTTTGTCTCAAAGGAAAGTGATCTTTCACAGGATGTTCAATGTGTCGTTAGCAATCCATTATTCAGAACATCAGTGTCCATCTCTTTGTCAACCTGTGTGCCCCAGGGTGAGTAAGTGACTGTATGGGTTATGGTAGAGGTCCTATATACGAATGGGGTTCGGACCACTGGTGATTCATGAATTTCACACCACAGATTAGTGGCTAATTTTCACTTCACAAATTTGAAACATAAAATGAGTTATAGTTTTCACAGATACTTAAAAAAATTTTTTTTGTTTGTTTGGCTACACACTTTTAGTTGCAGAATGTGGAATCTTTAGTTGCAGCATATGGAATCTTTAATTGCAGTATTCAAACTCTTACTTGCAACACGTGGGATGTAGTTCCCTGAACAGGGGTTGAACCCAGACCCCCTGCATTGGGAGTACAGAGTCCTAGCCATTGAACTACCAGGGAAGTCCCACTTTTTTTTTTTAGATATAAATCTAGTATTTTTTAGTACTTTGTGTCAAGTACCATTCTAATACATATGTTAATTCTGTTCCCACACAATCTAATAATTATCCTTATTTTATGGGGGAAACCAAGATGTGATTGGGAGTTTAAGGTGCTTGTCCAAAGCCACAAACCTGTAAGTGGTAGAACCTGATTTTGAAATCAGGCCATCTGGCTTCAGAGCCCATTCTCTTAATTACTGACACTTATTCACTGCTTCCTGATATTCTTCATAACCATTATGTTCTTCAGGTTTGCACATGTGCCACAAGAAAGTGCGTTCAATATGCTTGTCTAGGCTAATACTTGATTAATAGCGTGACAGTCTGTCTCAGCTATGGTCTTTTTATGCTGCTTAAGTATCATGTATATTTGTAATTTACAGTTCTCCTTATCTATTTTTTATATTGTATCTCCAGTTTACAAACAGAAGGATCAGTAATTTGAAAGTGGTTCATTAAAGCCTAAGAGATGAAATGTATAGTAAATACTGTATTTGAGGATAATACCACAATTGTAAAGTGTAAACTGGATTCTGGGGCAGACAGAGAATGTGAGTCTCCTTAGGCTGGGGCAGGGTGATTCTATGAATAATTTTTTTTCTAAACAAATGAAACAGAAAAAGGCGAAAAATATAGGGATTTTGGTTTGTAAATTGGCCCACTGGTTATGAAGGGCAAGGAGAGACTGAAGAAGAAGGCAGCCACTCCAGAGTAGTGGTGACAGGTTTAATAAGCAAGGAAGCTTACTTAGGAGGCTTGTCTTGGGTAACCTCAAGAGGAATAGACCTCTGTGTCTGCCTGCCAAATCTTAGAATTCATATAGAGATCACGATTCAGTCCCATAGACCATCTTGATGGTCTCACAACTCTTGAAGTTCTCTGTCTAGGCTGCATCCTTAAAAACAGTTCACATGGTGGGACTGGCTTGGAGCACATACATTTCAAGCTCAGGAGTGATTGTGCTGGGCCTCTGATGGCCTGGGTCCAGTTCTCCAGTCAACTTACAATCACATCCTTTTAATGATATCTTCCAATAAATGATTATGAACAAATTTGAATTTTATTTGGCTCCTGAGCCATTCTCCCTAAGTCTCCCACATATTGAACTTTTTCAGATAATGACATAAAGCCATTAAGGTTATGATATTATTTTCAGACAAAGCAGTGTGACTTCTCCAGTAAAACAAACAAATGCTTCCAGAAAAAGTGTGAAATGGCTTCCAATTCATAACTGATAGATTGGGTCCCTAAAAACAGAGGAAAGACCAAGCCACAGAGGTGTCTTTCGAAGCGTTTATACAAGTAACACAATTGCCAAGAATATTAAAAAACCGTTTGCAGAGTTAATGACAGTTATTATACTTGGAGTTGTTATACAGTTATTATACTTCCTTCATTACTTCCACTTATCGGGTTTTGCATAATATCCAGGGTGCAGAGCGTGGAAATGCAGTTTGTGTGCTTTACAGTGAGAAGAAGAAACAAAACCAATGCGCTTTTGGCTTTGGCATGTGTGTGGTGCGCACAGCTGACAAGGAGAATGAAGCTGACTGTCTACAGAGTGAACAAGCAAGTTGAAATCTTGAGAAGCTTCAGGTGTTCAAAGAGTCAATATACTTGAAGGAAATCAGTTCAGTTCAGTCACTCAGTCATGTCCGACTCTTTGCGACCCCATAAAATGCAGCACGCCAGGCCTCCCTGTCCATCACCAACTCCCAGAGTTCACTCAAACTCATGTCCGTCAAGTCAGTGATGCCATCCAGCCATCTCATCCTCTGTCCTCCCCTTCTCCTCCTACCGTCAATCTTTCCCAGCATCAGGGTCTTCGTATCAGGTGGCCAGAGGAAATAATTCTATTTCCTTTGAAATATTGAAGGAAATATTGTTATTATTGTTATTGAAGGGAATAATTTCTAAATAAAATCCTTTATAGAATTATGTGGGATATTTTAAGATTTTCGAGCATTTTGCCCTCTCGCAGTTTTCATTTAACCTTTGCCCTTAGAATGGAATGCTCAAGTAAGATGCTTTTCCCTGTTGATACCTTGAGAAAAGATTGTCACAATAGCATCCCTTTCATTGATAAAATTTGTTGTTGTTGCTCAGTCACTGCATTGTGTCCAACTGTTTGCGACCCCATGGACTGCAGCGCACCAGGTTCCTCTGTCCTCTGCTCTCTCCCAGAGTTGGCTCAAATTCATGGCCATTGAGTTGGCGATGCCATCCAACCCTCTTATCCTCTTTTGCCCCCTTCTCTCTTTGCCTTCAATCTTTCCCAGCATTGGTCTTTTCCAGTGAGTTGGCTCTTTGAATCAGGTGGCCAAAGTGTTGGAGCTTGTTTTAGCAACAGTCATTTCAGTGAAAATTCAGGGTTGATTTCCTTTAGGATTGACTGGTTTGATCTCCTTGCAGTCCACTTCAGTTCAGTTCAGTCGCTCAGTCGTGTCAAACTCTTTACGACCCCATGAACCACAGCATGCCAGGCCTCCCTGTCCATCACCAACTCCCGGAGTTCATTCAAACTCATGTCCACAGAGTCGGTGATGCCATCCAGCCATCTCATTCTCTGTCGTCCCCTTCTCCTCCCGCCCCCAATCCCTCCCAGCATCAGAGTCTTTTCTAGTGAGTCAACTTGTCGCATGAGGTGGCCAAAGTATTGGAGTTTCAGCTTTAGCATCAGTCCTTCCAATGAACACCCAGGATTGATCTCCCCTAGAATGGACTGGTTGGATCTCCCTGCAGTCCAAGGGACTCTCAAGAGTCTTCTCCAGCACCACAGTTCAAAAGCATCAATTCTTCGGCGCTCAGCTTTCTTCACAGTCCCAACTCTCACATCCATACATGACCACGGGAAAAACCATAGCCTTGACTAGACGGACCTTTGTTGGCAAAGTAATGTCTCTGCTTTTTACTATACTATCTAGGTCGGTCATAACTTTCCTTCCAAGGGGTAAGTGTCTTTTAATTTCATGGCTGCAATCAGCATCCACAGTGATTTTGGAGCCCCAAAAAATAAAGTCTGACAGGGACTCTCAAATGTTCAGCACCACAATTCAAAAGTGTCAGTTCTTTGGCACTCAGCCTTTGTATATGTATCTAATTCACTGTGCAGTATCCCTGAAACTAGCACAATATTTGTAAGTTAGCTATAGTTTAACTGAAAGCAAGGATAAATAATGAACTTTTCTCAACTAAAAAAGGTAATAGTAATAATTGAAGGTAGGCAGCCTTGGACAAAACTGCTTTATGCAGTTGTCAGAAACCCAGTCTCACGAGTGGGACCCAGGGAGGGAAAAATAGTGTGTCTTACCCCTTCCAGGGAGACTTTTGAGAAATACTACACAACCCTTCTTGCATCTCCTTGCCCAAAACTTGTCACATGGTTAAGCCTCACTACAAGAAACTTGGCTGAGAAACTAGTTTTTTAGGTGAGTGGCAGTATGCCCAGCTGCAATCTGAATTCTTTTGCTAAAGAGGAGAGAGTAGGCATGTGGGACAACTTAACAGTTCCTAACCAGGGACCTCTCAAGGCAGATCAGTGCCTATTCATTCTAACCCACCTGTGCTCCAACTAAGAGGAAAGGGTGCGTGTTCATATCTCATTCATTCGTTCACTTTCTATCTCCCCTCCCCTCTCCTCCCCTTCCCTGTCTCTCATGCTGTGTTTGCTGTTAGTGGCCCTACCCTCTCCCTTAGCAATGTGTGGGGATTATTTTGCCATATCCTCTGTGTCCTGCCCGTAGATTTTTGGTAGGTGGCTAGAGTCCACATGATGAACCATCATTATTTTCTGTTGTGGACACTTTGGTTGTCTTATCTTTTTGATACTGTAAGACTGTAGTAAATATCTTTGTGCCTTTTTTGGAGGGAGAAGAGAGGCACATCACTGATTCTATCTGTAGGTTAGCATCTTAGTGATGGAATTGCAGAATCAAAGGATATTAGTAGAGATTCCAGTAGGTTAATGGTAATAGCTAACAGGCTTCCCAAGTGATGCACTGTTAAAGAATCCATCTGCCAATGCAGGAGACTCAGGTTCAGTCTCTGGGTTGGGAAGATTCCTTGGAGAAGGAAATGGCAACCCTCTCCAGTACTCTTGCCTGGGAAATCCCGTGGACTGAGGAACCTGGTGGAATGCAGTCTATATGGTCACAAAGAGTTGGACATGACTGAGCAACTGAGCACACAATAACTAGTCACTGTTCTTACATGTATTGATTCAGTTAATGCTCACAATTGCCCTGCTGCTGCTGCTGAGTCACCTCAGTCGTGTCCGACTCTGTGCGACCCCAGAGATGGCAGCCCACCAGGCTCCCCCGTACCTGGGATTCTTCAGGCAAGAACACTGGAGTGGGTTGCCATTTCCTTCTCCAATGCATGAGAGTGAAAAGTGAAAGTGAAGTCGCTCAGTCGTGTCCGACTCCTAACGACCCCATGGACTGCAGCCCACCAGGCTCCTCCATCCATGGGATTTTCCAGGCAAGAGTACTGGAGTGGGGTGCCATTGCCTTCTCCGCACAATTGCCCTAGGAGGCATATTTATCAGCTTGAGAGAAACCTGAGTCTGAAACATTAGATCACTCACTAATCCAGTGTTGCGGCAGTGATTCAGTGAGACTGTAGGCACATCATTTAGCAGTGTCAGCTGTTCTATGGTAAACATTTCTAAGGCTTGCTGTGCACGGCTGCCACGTTGCCCTGCCAAGCACACGATGCCAAGTTGTGCTGCCAGTGGCAGGATGGGATGGCCAAATAGTGAAATATTTGCTGCTTTTAATAAAAAGCACTGGACCTGATATGTATCAACCTTGTGCATATAAATTTAGAAACACGGTCAGTTCTCTTTATTCACAGTGAAAGTAAAGTGAGTCGCTCTGTCATATCCGACACTTTGCGACCCCATGGGCTGTCCGTGGAATTCTCCAGGCCAGAATACTGGAGTGGGTAGCCTTTCCCTTTTCCAGGGATCTCCCCAACCCAGGGATCGAACCCAGGTCTCCTGCATTGCAGGCAGATTCTTTACCAGTTGAGCCACAAAAGAAGCCCAAGAACACTGGAGTGGGTAGCCTATCCCTTCTCCAGGGGATCTTCCCAACCCAGGAATCAGACCGGGGTCTCCGCATTGCAGGCGGATTCTTGACCAGCTGAGCTACCAGGGAAGCCACTTATTCACATAGTTTATGTTTTATTAAGTCACTGTGAACACAGAATTAGTGAATGCTGAATCATTACTCCCAGGGGAGATATAGAGTTAGGTTCCTGCAAGTCTCTGGTCACATGTTTGAAAAGGAATCAATATAGAACCTTGTTTTATGTGTGTTTCTGTTTAAAGACACATTATTTAACATGTGATTAATGCATGAATGGTGAAATTCACAGCCAGCAGGACCATAAGTGATGCCTAAGCGAAGCTTATCTAACATGTGTATTCTGTCTATGACACACACAGCCTGCTTGTGCTTGGGAAATGCTGTGTGTCTTACAGAGAGAATACATGTGTTAAATAAGCTTCATTTAAGCATCAGTTACAGAGAAGGCAATGGCAAGCCACTCCAGTACTCTTGCCTAGAAAATCCCATGGATGGAGGAGCCTGGTAGGCTGCAGTCCGTGGGGTCGTTAGGGGTCGGATACAACTGAGCGACTTTACTTTCACTTTTCACTTTCACACATTGGAGAAAGAAACGGCAACCCACTCCAGTGTTCTTGCCTGGAGAATCCCAGGGATGGGGGAGCCTGGTGGGCTTCCGTCTATGGGGTCACACAGAGTCGGACACGACTGAAGTGACTTAGCAGCAGCAGCAGCAAGCATCAGGTATGGTCCTTCTGGCATTTCAGCACTGTTTTTGAGGGCCAGTTTAGACAGCGAAATAAGCAACGAAAAAGCACAAAATGTGGAACACGTGGCACTAAGGAGATCACAAATAGGATTGTGTCTCCAGTACAAGGGCCAAAACATGAGGGCAGAGTTTTGCCTTGAACCTCAGTTGGGAACAACAGTTTTCAACATTTTGTTGCCTGTGTCAGCGTATGACTATGAAAGTACTGTAGTTATTGGTTTGAGGAATACAAATAAATTTTAGCGAATAGGTAAATCACAAATATGAAATATACATATAAGGAGGATCAGCTGTATCTGTTTTGGTCAGTTCAGCTAATTATATTTCTTTTTTTTTCCAGATAATTCAAGGCATAGGTATGTGCTTTTTGCCATACTGCCAGCAGTAATATGTGGCTTGCTGTTTTTAAAATGTACGTATACTCTTTTTTCCTTAAAAAAAAAGTTTTCAAATGGGAATTGGTTTTTCAAAGGCCAGAAAATGATTAATTTGAAGATGAAAACAAAGTTTGACATTTTAGTTGTTTCGCAAAACCTTTTTTGTTGTCCTTGTTGGCTGGGGTTGCTGAGTGTGTTGGGTTCCCTGAGATTCTGCATTATCCTGAGGTGGTAGGAATCCTTGGGCCATAGAGAGCATTACAGGAGTGGGAACACAGCCAGTAATACTTGGAACCATTCCACAGCCTCCTGTCTATGGTCTACCTCAACATACATTATACTTCTGGTCTCTAAGCCAGACTTTGCAAAAAAACCCAAAACTCTTACTCTTGGCTGCTGTGGTCATAATTCCCATGACTTACAGCCCAGAAGCAAGTCCGAGGTAAGAAGTTTTTATTGAGTCAGGTGATGTGGAGAGGGTAAAGCTGACATGTGTTGCCTTCCTCAGTCTCCTGAGATCTCGGGCCAATCCAGAAGGCAACCCATATGCCCTGGAGAACTGGTGACCCTGTCCCAGCATATTCTTTCCTGGTGACAAGAAACCCCGCCTTAAGTCCTAGAGGATGCGGACCAGTCTGTAAATTTTGGACTAGGGGTTCTTGAAGCCCTAACAGTTTCCGTATCAGCCTTCGCCAAGAGGAGATGTACAATTTGTCACTCCCATAGGGATTGTTGAAGAGTAAGCTTTCAGCAAGGTGAAGGCATCCTGGATCCATGTCATTTCATACTCGTGTCTTGAATCAAGTTCACAAACTAGATTTCAGTTTCCCTAGACCTGCACTGTTCAGTACGGTGGGTACTAGCCACATGTAATAATCTAAATATAAAATTTAATCAATGAAGATTAAGTAAAATTTAAAATTTAGTTCCTCAGTCGTACTAGCCACATTTCAAGTGCTCACAGGTGACTAGTGGCTACCATGTTAGACCAAACAGAGAACAATTCCATCACTTCAGAAAGTTCTATTATAGGCCAGTACTGACTTAGTCTATTTTGGGGTATTGGCCCTAGGATGTGATTTCCCAAAGATACCATTTCTATATTATAGGTCTCAAATACCATGAAGATCTCTAAGTAATCGACTGTCAGTCAACTGAATCTCCTCTAAACAAGTTATAAAAAAAAATCAGCTGAAGAACTTTTAAGGCATCATTACCAATAAGGAAAACATCAGGGAACTCAAGTGTTCTTTTAAAAAGTTATTTTTAATCCCCAAATAGCAGTAGTGTAGTTAATAATCTCTTTAACAGATTGGTACCCAGAAACCAAAATAATTTTCTACTCATATGTTGTTTTTCGGGGGTGGGGGGTAAGATGTCTATGATCCTGAGCCTAAAAAAAGAGCCATGTGTACCCATGTAACTCCAAAACTGACTTAACTTATTAAAACACACAAAAAGAAACCTTCATTCAATGGAGGGAAACTTACCCCAGTGGTCAGTACTGATAGCACCATATATTCCACCCCCCGCCACAAAAGTAACAAATAATTACTTCAGCAAGCATCTCAATCCTAAAGCCATTAATTGGAAAGATGGGGTATTTGGCATGGAGTGATCAAAACGGGAGAGTTGAATGTAAACAGCTCCATCAGCTAGTTGTAGTTGACACTTTTACCAGCTCATTCAACCTTGTGGACTCAGCTGCTGGATCATTAGCATGGCTCCAGGCTAACTGGTGCCTTTGATAGGGAGGAAACTGAGGGATACATGTGAGACCATAATCTTAACATCCAATCTGGTGCCATCCAAAATGGTAGCCACATGTGGCTGTTGAAACCGTTAAATATGACGGTCCAAACTGGGATGTGCCATCAGTATAAAATAAACACTAGATTTGTAGGACTTCTTATTTAAAAAGGAATGTAAACTGTCTCATTAATAATGTTTATACTGATAATATGTTACAGTAATGTTTTTGATATGTTGGGCTAGTTAATAGCATTAATTTCATCCATTTCTTTTTACTGTATCATGTGGCTGGTAAGCATGTATAATTACTTATGTGGCTCACATTATATCCTCATTGGGCAGCGCTGGTCCAGAATATTCTAGCCTTCCCTCCATCTTTAGTTTCACTCAAAGTTGCTATAGAAAAAAACATTCATCAACAGTTTTTGTTTTTCTATCATCTGATGACCAATTTTTGAACAACTCTTTGGCTCAACTCAGTAGCCAATTTGATGTGAGCATTTAGGAGACTAGGAAAGACCAGCTCGACAGGGCCGTGTTCTTGAGTTTTCCCAGTTCAGGCCTCTAGCCAGCAACCCCACATTTCAGCTTTTCTTTTCAGCTCTTCAACTGAGACAAAAATGTCTTCATTTGTAGGTTTTCTGGGACGTCATAGCCAACGAAACTCAGGAGCCTAGGTAAGTAACCCATAGACTGCTCAGTGGGCACATTAGGTATCATGTATTAAAAGCAGAACAACCCCCATGTAGAGGGCCTGTTCCTTGGGCAGCCGGGTTCTACTTATCTGTCAGTTAGTTGCCTTGAACAGTAATAAGTAACATCAGCAGATTACTCACCACAGTTCATTAAGCACCAGCCAGTCACTTTCCATGTAACATCTCGTTCAACCCTATCATCGAGCCTCGCATGGGGGTATCTTTACAGCTTGTTTAGAGACATCGAATGGAAGACCTGGAGAAGTCAAGTCACGTGACTCATAAATGGTAGAGCTGGGATTCAAATCTAGGTCTTCAGAGTCCATGGGTTATCCTGTTAACCACCAAAATTTACTCCCTCCTTCTTCCATCCCAGAAAAATGGAGCCAAGGATAAGGTTCACTTAGGGAGCCAGGGTCAGAGCTGGGCCTGCGTCATGAACAAAAGATAGGATCCAAACAATGAATGGTGGCCGTGGGTGAAGGATGTTGCCTTAAGGAGATCTAGAAGTTCCTGTCCTTGCAGAATCCCCATGGTCAGGAGGCAGAGGCCGACGAGCTGGACTTTTAGGAATTTGGGGAAGAGTAAAGCTCAGGGCTGGAAAGGGCAGGGTTGGGGTTGGCGAGTCACACCTTTTGGGGCAGCATATGTTGATGGGATAGAGGTTGAGCCAGGCCAGGATATTGAGAGAGAGCTACCAAGAGGTTCAGTGATTTCTTTCTGGGAAACCACTTAGGATTTTTGAGCAGAGCTATGCTTTGGGAAGATGTCTATATTGGTAAAGTATACAGTGAATAAATAGACAAGAGGCAAAACATGGGGACACTGGTTAGTGGATAAATGAAATAATCTAGCCAAGCAGAAGAGAAGCTGTATTGGTGTGACTGTGGCACAAATGAAAGAGGGATAGATTTCAGAGAAACTATGGATATTGTATAAGCAGAGTCTCAGCAGAGAGTGCAGTCTGACACCTGGCTCCCTGGGGTTCAGTGGCAACTCCATCTCTCATAGGACTTGGACAAGTCCTATGAGAACCCCACTGCACCTCAAGTTTCTTCTGTGGAAAATGGGCATAACAATAGTATAGAAATAATGATAGTTTAGGTCATAGTAGCATAGAAGTAACAACATGTACAAGAAAGGTGAAAGTGAAAGTGAAGTCGCTGAGTCATGTCCGACTCTTTGCGACTCCATGGAATGTAGCCTACCAGGCTCCTCCATCCATGGGATTTTCCAGGCAAAAGTACTGGAGTGGGCTGCCACTTCTTTCTCCAGGGGAGCTTCCTCACCCAGTGATTGAACCCAGCTCTCCTTCATTGCAGACAGATGCTTTGCCATCTGAGCCACCAGGGAAGCCACCAAACAAGTTGATGTAATCAAAATGCTTCAGAGTGACTGGCTTATGTTGGCGAGGTGGAGGAGTCCAAGAGGAGAGCCAGGTGGCACCCTGTTATGGATCCGAGGGAAGAGGCCATGCATTAGAGCTTCAGGGAGGCAAAGGAGGAGGGCGATGGTCAAGACCTTTGGCTTGGCTGAGCAAGTTGGCTGGCTTTCATGAAAGGCACTGGGTGAGTGGTTGGAGTAGGGTGATGGAGCCATCACTGCATGGCAGTGACAGCCTGAGAGCAGTGGTACCGTTGGGACCACTGGGTAGGGTGGGAGGTTTCTTTCTCTCTAGCTACTGGCCAGGACAGTAACCAAGTCACCTGGCATGTCAGCTACTGCAGAAGGCCTGGGGCAAGGGATTCTAGAAGACAGCTCAGCCAGCTGCAGGGTGCAGGCTGGGCAGGGGTACTGAGGCCACCAGGGGTTGGTGAGCTAGGAGGCCCAGTGGAGAGAGGGTGGAAAGGGACCAACCGGCCATGGATAAGGTGAGAGGCAGGTGTGCTAGCAGTGTGGGGGCAGCAGAAGAAGACCCAGAGGTTATGGTCAGAGGTGGGGCGTTCAGATTTGAAGCAATGCTCGTGAGGGCAGGTGCGGGTGAGATCCCAGGCAGGGCCTCTGCTGAGATCCTGATGGTAACAGTTGAGGTGTGGCCTTCATGAACAATGGCAGGGTATGTTGTTCATGAGAGGGCTGTCGTCCAGGGCCACTGAGAAAGGTGACAGGGTAGTCCAGGCCTTGTTCCTTTACCTGCTCCTTTATTCTTTCAACAAGCACTGTTATGGAGATGACTAGATGGCAGGTGCTGTGTGAGCCGATGGCTTGAGATCAGTGTACCCAGTGAGGCTGGACATGGTATAAGATTCAGAGAAAGTGTATATTAGGGCTCCTACCTCTGAGAAACTTATCGTCACACTGGGGAGAATGGATGGGCATGTAAGAAACAGAAGGACTTAGGCAAGAAGCCCATAGTGATGGGCTGGAATGGATGATCAGGGCTGGAAACCAGCAAAGGGGAGGGAAAGAAAAATAATCATGAAGACTTTGAAAGGAGTACGATGTGAACTAAATCTTCAAAGCAAGAGCAGAGAGGGAAAGGTATTCTAGCTAGGAGAAGTAGCAGAGGCGGAGACATAGCAGGGAACCAAACATATCATTGTTATTGTTAAAGAGGTCAGCCTTCTCAGCATCAAATTGAAGAGGTGGCAAAAGAGACCATATTTGCAAAAAAATCTTTGGAAGTCAAGAGCATTAAAATGAGTGATATGGGAGTAGGGAGGCATTTGCAGGTTCTGCGGCATGAGAATTTTTCATGAAAAATATTGCCTTGGGATGATGAGCTAGGAAGAGAAAACTGACATCTCAGGGTAACATCCTGAGAAATAAATAGGTAGCTTGGGGCTGGGTGTGGGAGAGGAGCTTACTTTTCATGGTATATTTTTGTTGGCTGTTCAGATTTTGTATTTTGTGTGTTTCTTACCTATTTAAGAATGCCTTTTAGATTTAAAGAGCCCACTGTGGCTGCAGAAGGGAGTTCCCTAGACTCGGTTATTAAAGGGTTAATAGATGTGGTGGAGGGGCAGGGCTGGGGGAGGAATGGGGGTGGGGGACAAGCGTAACCAGGAAGAAATGCAAAATTGCCACATCTCTGTGAGTGGTCTCATACGGTTGTGAGAGCTGGACCATAAAGAAGGCCAAGCACTGATGCTTTCAAATTATGGTGCTAGAGAAGACTGAGAGTCCCTTCAGTTCAGTTCTGTCCCTCAGTCGTGTCCAACTCTCTGCGACCCCATGAATCACAGCACGCCAGGCCTCCCTGTCCATCACCAACTCCCGGAGTTCACTCAAACTCATGTCCATCGACGGCAAGAAGATCAAACCAGTCAATCCTAAAGGAAATCAACCCTGAATATTCATTGGAAGGACTGATGCTGAAGCTCCAATACTATGACCACCTGATTCAAAGAGCTGACTCATTCGAAAAGACCCTGATGCTGGGAAAGATTGAAGGCAGGAGAAGGGGGTGACAGAGAATGAGATGGTTGGATGGCATCACCAACTCAATGGACATGAGTTTGAGCAAGCTCCGGGAGATAGTGAAGGACAGGGAAGCTACAGTCCGTGGGGTCATAAAAGAGTCAGACATGACTCAGAAACTAAACAACAACAACAAAGTTCTTAGTAAGGAAAATGCCTATTTCCTTTACCTAACCTCTCTGATTCCAGCACTGATTTTTTTTTTTAATTGTCAAATTTCTTTGTTGAAACTTTTCCCAAATAAGAAGATATAAAACAAGAATTTTATTGTGGTTTTAATTTGTATTTTCTTAGTGACTAATGGTCCTGAACATCTTTTCATGTCCAGCACTAATTTTTTATGAACTCCTGTTACCAAAGGCTTGCAGATCTTTTGGAACTCTGGTCTGATCTGGTCTGTGGAAATACAGACTGTGGGGAAGACAGAAAAAAGCCATGAAATGACCTTTTCTCAATTCGAAGGAACTTTCTCAGGCAGGGCTATAGCTGAGTTGATTTCCTCTGAGTTACGCAAGGGTGTTCTGTCATCACTACAGAGATGAATAATCAGGAAGAGAAGCTGAAAGAAGAAAACCATGCCCAGGATATTCTTGTGGCAAAGGAGATGGCTGTTAGAAGGGGTGACAGTTTATCTATGGGCCTTACGATCTCAGGTCTGTTATTTGGAGATACCAGGATTCAATTCAGCATGAAGAAATTGAGCCCTAATTCTTCATAAAAGAAATAGTTCATGTCATAGGCTCAGTAATTACACTAAAGTCATTATTCCACTCACATTATCAGCAAGTCTACTGTCTCAAGCCATTCAGCATTTGGCAAGATGTCAAATAAGTTCTCTCCCATCCTACACTTGGCAAACATCATAATGAAAATAATAATCAAGTAATATTTAGTACAGGAATTACACATCTGATTAAAAATCTCCATCTTAAAGTAGTGAAGAGAAGTTACTTTTAAAATGACAGCATAATTAGAAAATATTTGAAGAAACAAAAAGTTAAAATCCTTGAATGGTCACATAGAAGAGTAAATATCAGATGAAAAACAAAATGCAAAAAGCACAGGTGTAAAAATATCAAGACTGAGTTGGTTTGAGAAGCTGGGACTCTGAATTTGTGCTGTGCACCAGGATAGCTCTCCTGGTAGATCTCCAGCTGCCATCCCATAAGGACCCAAGACCAATCTCCCTCCATCTCTGCCCCCTAGAACTCTTGCTTTTGATAAGAGGGTCATTTAGACTCATATACTGCAGCACAGGTTGACTGTGTTTTATTCTAATATGAGATATTTCTTTTATAGTGCCTGTTGTTTGGTAACAGAAGATGAAATGGAACACGTGGTAATTAAGTTATTTCAATTGCTTCGGGAAGGCATCTGATTTACCATTCATGTATTACCTTCTCCTTGAAGAAACTTTGAAAGTCTGCCTGAAATTGACCGTTTATAAGAAGCAGTGTTTCCTAGAAGGAACACGGACTAACACACAACAGGCATTAGTTTTTACTCTCTCACCTACACTGAACATAACTAGATACTATCTTGTTCCTTAATTGTTTATTATAAATTGTATTTTTCTAGAGATGTAAATCTTTGTAAATAATGTAAGTATGTATATATATATATGACAAAGCAACTCCCATAATTTCCTGTATCTTCCAGACTTTGGTCCCCATATGGTCTCCCTGGCCTTTTCTGACCCCATCTATCGCCAGTAAAATCCCTTGCATCCCCTTTAATGAATGTTCACGTCCCCTTTCTGTTCTCGTGAACCCTGGCAGCCATCTCGAAGGCAAGCTCTCCTCTCCTGGGCACCTTGTACAGTGGGCTCGGGGGGAGGAGGGGCATCCTCCTGGCTCAGCTCTGCTTCCAGACCGTTGCTCCTTTTCCAGCTCTGATGCTCACGCCAGCAGACCCATACCACCCAATAGCCCTCTTCCGAGGTATCTTTGTTATTCCTCATGCCATGAAGATTTTAACGCCAGGTGGAAACCACTCTCAACATTGCCCCTTTCAGAACTGGAGTGTTTTCAAAACCTGCAACTTCCAGTACCCTGGCATGCTCTCCTCCAGGGATCTCAGCTTCCTTTCCCAGCACCGCCTGGGCCCCGCTCTTGGCCTTTTCATCAGCAGTATCGCAGCCCCTCACTATCTTAGCCCCCCTCACTTAGCAGCCCCTCACTAGCACACGCCCCCTTTGCTCGCTGTCTTCCACACCACGCCCCCAAGGGGCCCTAATCCAAAACTCCAGCAGTCCAGCCAGGGCCTGCAAGCTGGCCACCCTGCCTCTTCCCTGGCCCTCACCCCCTCCTTCTCCTCCTCTCTCTTTGAGGTCTCCAGTGTTCATCAGTGCAACTCCACCCTCACTCTTTACCCCTATACTTGGCCAAACCCCAGCTGTGGTTACAGTCACCTGTACTATTTCCCTTCCCTCCATTCAAACTGCTGAACATCCTGGAGGAAAACGTACCACCTGGCTGATGAGTTTCACTTCAATGACTGCACACCTCAAAGGGATTCCCAGTGTTTCTCAGATGTCCTCGTTGGATCACGCTGGTCCATTCGCTGCTTCCTCGTTGCTCTTCTTACACCCATAACACTGTGTCCTCATTCTCAGCTTCTCATCGTGCTTCTTATATCACTGAAAAAAGCACTGAGGAGACCCCTTTTCCCACTCCCCACCCTCCGACACCTCACACCCAGCTTCGTCAGCATCCATGTGCCCTGCCTCCCTTCCTGTTACTGTGGGTGAACTCTTCTCACTCCTCCTAAAACCAATCTCTCCACTTGTCTTAGTCTGCTTGGGCTGCCGTAACAAAATACTGTAGACTGGGTGACTTAAAAAAACAGAAATGTATTTGTCCTAGTTCTAGAGGCTAAACCCCAGATCAGATGCTGGCCAGTGTGGTTCCTGGTGAGGTCTCTTCCTGTCCGGCTATGACCCCACATGGCAGGGAGAAGAGCTCTGGTATCTGTTCCTTTAAGAAAGGCACCAGTTCTGTTGGATTGGGGGCCTCCCCTTATGACCTCATTTAACCTGTATCCCCTCCTGCCAGGCCTTACCTCCAAATATAGTCACAGCGGGAGTTAGGGTTTCAGGGAATGGATCATTCACACTGCTTCTGCAGGGGGTCCTATCTCCCCTCATCTACATACGGACATCACTCTTGTCTTTGTCCAGCCCTCTCTCCCTTCATCAGCTCTTACCTTTCTGTGACATCATACATACTGTCATTTCTCATATCTTTAAGAAAATACTCTTGACTACACTTTCCCATCCAGCTCTTGTCTCACTTTTCTGCTCTCTTTTATGAAAAGTTCCTCAAAAGAATGATCTGTTCTTTCTTTTTCTGACTCCTCTCCCCATTCTTCCTTGAACACAGGTCAGTCAGGCTTTCACCCCGACTCCTTGCCAAGCTTAGCAAGATCTTGCTGAGATCAAGCTTGCCAGGCCCTCTTGTAAGATTGGATGGTCAGTTCACAGACCTCTTCTTCTTCTGCCTGTAAGCATCATCTGAAGCAGTGGAGGGCCCCTTACATATTTTAGTGCTTTCTAGGTGCTAGGTTGGTCTTCCCTGGCGACTCAGTGGTAAAGAATCCACCTGCAATACTGGAGACGCGGAGACACAGGTTCAATCTCTGGGTCGGAAAGATCCTCTGGAGGAGGGCATGGAAACCCACTTCAGTATTCTTCCCTGGAGAATCCCATGGACAGAGGAGCCTGGTGAGCTGTAGTCCCTGAGGTTGCAAAGAGTCAAACACGACTGTGTAACTTTGTACACACACATACACACAACAGGTGCTAGGTTCAGCAGGGTGTTCAAGATGAAGGAAGCTCATAGTGACAGGGCAGGCAGACCTGTGATCACACGTAGGACATATACCACGTCCTAAAATGGAAGTGTATGCAAAGGACGAAGGAGGTAACCATAAGACCCAGCAATCCCACCCATTGGTATATACCCAAGAGAAACACATCAAGACAAAAACTTGCACATGGATGTTCATAGGTCATTATTCACAGCAGCCAAACAATGGAAATACTCCAAATACACGGATGAATAGATCAATAAAATGTGGTCTATCCATACAATGGAATAATACACAATGTAAAAAGTAGTAAAGGTCTTCAGTAATGCAAATGTCTGATGATATATGGTAAAGAAAATGTCATTCTTACTGACTGTGAAGGGGTATGAGGGCTTTCAGGGAGTTAACGTTGTTATTTCTTGACCCACATAGTATTTACAACAGAGTATACCTATGATGTGTTTTTATAATATTAAACAACGTTTGTCAAAACTCAAAACACTGAAGTTCTGATTCATGCTACAAAGTGGATGAACCTTAAAAATACACTCAGTGAAAGAAGCCAGTGTGCACTGCCGTGTGTGCAGCTAGCTAGCGGGAACCTGCGGCACAGTGTAGACAGCTCAGCTCAGTGTTCTGCGATGACCTGGAGGGGTGGGACTGGGGGGTGGGAGGGAGGCCCAAGAGGGAGGGGATATATGTATACATACAGCTGACTCACTTCTTTGTACAGGAGAAACTAACAACATCATAAAGCAAATATACTGGAGAGGGAAATGGCAACCCACTCCAGTATTCTTGCCTGGAAAATTCCATGAACAGAGGAGCCTGGCGGGCTACAGTCCATGGGGTCGCAAAGAGTCAGACAGGACTGAGCATGCATGCACCCCAATTTTTAAAAAGAGATCACATGTTATACAATTATATTTATGCAAAATTTCCAAATAGGGCTGGGAGGAAGATGTTGGGTGTGGGGAGGGAGTGATTGCTCATGAGTACAATTTGGGGGTTTCTTTGGGGAGGAATGATGAAAACCTTCTAGAACTGATTGCCTAACTCTGAAGAGACTAAAATTATTGAACTGTACACTTTAAATAGGTGAATTGTTTAGTATGTGGATTATGTCCTAATAAAACTGTCATTACTAAAAAAACTAAGGAACTGGGACTTCCCTGACGGGAAGACTCTGAGCTTTAATCAGACGCCTAGCAGTTAAGACTCTGAGCTTCCACTGCATGGGGCATGGATTTGATCCCTGGTCAGGGAAATAAGATCCTTCAAGTCTAGTGGCTGGCGAAAAAAAAAAAAAAAATAGGAGGGGACTGGCCTCCTATCCTGAAGCTGGACTTCCCCATCAGCTTCTCAGCCTTCCTCAGCTCTTTGGAGGCTAAAAGGCTATGTGTGCAACTTCTTCCTCTCAGAACTCTGACTCTGTTTCTCTACCCAGAACCCAAAGTTACCAGGTCAAAAGACAACTTCCTGTTTGGAAGTTGGAGCAGAGAACTAGCCTCAGACACTAGCAGAAGTGAATCTATGAAAGCCCCTTGAACCAGAGTTTAATTTGGAACCTTGAGACAGGTTGTCCCGTGTCTCTCTCCCTTCTCCCTCTTCATCCAGGCTCTGCCCCCGTACACGTCCCCCAGTCATCTGCCTTCTTCCGCACTCCCATTTCCACACTGCCTCGTGCTTCCCACCCCTGTCCTCCTCCTGGGGGTGTCCTCTTGCAAAGCCTCTGGAACCTCCTTTCCACCATCAACAGTCTACCCTACAGCCTCAGCCTTCAGCCTTAGGTTTTAGTCACACCCATCTCTGCATCTTGGCCCCTCTTCCCAAAAACTCTGTCTCCACTGGTAGCCCTCTCCAAGGGACAAGCTGATCCTAGAACTTTCCTTGTTTCAGAAATGAGACAACTGACGTGCACTTGTCTGAGGTCAGTCAGACCAGGATTCAGACCCAGGCAATGTGGCCCCTGAGGCCTGTTGACCACCAACCACACTTTGAAAAGGTGCCTGTGGTCTATTTTCCACATATAGTTGGGAGTCCTTGGAAATGCTTTTCTAAGTTTTATGTTCAGTCAAAGGAAAAATTTATCCATAATTTATGTATTCTCTAGAGAGAGGGCTTGCTTTTAACCACTTGTGTTGACCGCCTATCAAAGGCACCAGATATTATGCTGAGTTCTACCTTCTAGATTCAGAGCTGTAGGGGTCCTCAGAGGTCTCAATGGTGGTTTAGTCACTAAGTCATGTCCGACTCTTGCGGCCCCATGGCAGACTTCTCTGTCCATGGGATTCTCCAGACAAGAATACTGGAGTGGGTTGCCATTTCCTTCTCCAGGAGATCTGCCCGACCCAGGAATTGAACCCAGGTCTCATTAGACAGATGAAAAGCCTGGGGCTCAGAGAGGGAAGGGAACTGGACCAGCCACTCAACAGGTAGTCCAGTGAAGGGGCCAGAAGCAGGAGCCCGAAAATCTCAGCTTTGGCTCCAGTGCTTTTGTGTGACACCAGGGTTGTCTCCTAACATCCACCCTCAGGTTTAACCCCTCACCAAGTGTCAGGTTTGTACCCCACCCCCAGCAAGCATGGCAATGGCCACTGGGGCCATGTAGTTGGAGGCCTGGCTCAGCTCAGCACCCTGTGAGGGGTGGTGGCACGTGTCATCTTGGGAGGTACCCATTCCTCTGGGTCAGAGTGGAAGGAGTGGACGATGGCGGAAGTGAGAGCACAGTGAGCAAGCGTGTGGGTTGCCTGGGCTGCCTGTGTTAATGTCTGACGCCCGCATAATAAGAAAGCCCTTCCTCTTTTGCCAGGCTCTTCCTCTTCTTGATCTGTGTTTTCTCTCAAGGTTTCTTTTTCAAGATTCCTTCCTGGGAACTTCCCTGGTGGTCCAGTGGCTAAGACTCCATGCTCCCAATGAAGGGAGCCTGGGTCTGATCCCTGCTCCAGGAACTAGATCCCACATGCCACAGCTAAGAGTTTGTATGCTTCAACAAAGATCCGATACAGCCACATAAATAAATAAATATTAGGAAAAAAAAATCCCTTCCTGAAAACAGAAAACTATTGATCAAAGTAGTAGGCCTATGTGTCTTGATTTGGGAATCATTGAAAAGTTATGTTATTGCAAATGGCAAGATTTCATCTTTTTCCATTGTGTGTGTGTGTGTGTGTATCTATATACCTATATGTATATATACCATATCTTCTTTATCCATTCATCCATTGATGGGAACTTAGGTTGTTTTTAATCTCTTGCCTATTGTAAATAATGCTGTGATGAACATAGGGATACATATATCTTTTTGAACTAGTGTCTTCAGATTCTTTAGATAAATACACAGAAGTGGGAGAGCTGGATCGTAAACAAATAGAACTAAGTCAATCTAAAAAGCTTCTGCACAACAAAGGAAACCATCAACAAAATGAAAAGACAACCTATCAAATAGGAGAAGATATTTGCAAATCATATATCCAGTATGGGGCTAATATCCAAAATCCACAAAGAAATCATACAACTCAGCAGTAACAATAGCAAAAACACACACCCAATTTTAAAATGGGCAGAGGAGCTGAAAAGACATTTTTCCCAAGAAGACATACAGATGGCCAACAGACACATGGAAGGGTGCTCAGCATCACTAATCATAGGGTAATGCAAATCATAACCACTGTGAGATATCACTTCATGCCTGTTAGAATGGTTGTTATCAAAAAGGCAAGAAATACCAAGTGTTGGTGAGAATGTGGAGAAAAGAGAATCCTCATACATTGTTGGGGGGAATGTAAATTGGTGCAGCCACCATGGGAAGAGTATGGAGGTTCCTCTTACTCATTTAGATGAAAGCAGTTCAGGTTGTGAAAATTCTGGAGGCCTGTTGGGAAGGGATGACTCATAATGCTGCTTAGCTGACATGAGTCTACTGAGAAACAACCCATATAAGATCCTACAGCAAAAGAAAAATATGTGCTTCTATATGTGCATGTATTTTCTTAACAAGTCATATTTTTCCAGAACATTGAAACAGCTCTTAAAAAATGAAAAAAAAGGAATTCCCTGGCAATCCAGTGGTCAGGATTCTGCTTTCACTGCTGTGGGCCTGGGCTCAATCCCTGGTTGGGGAACTAATATCTCACAAGCTGTATGTTATTAAAAAAAGAAAAATTGAAAAGTTTTAATTAATATTAAAACCTAACATTATTTTACATTTAAATATTTTACTTATACCAACCCCAGAATTAATTAGACTGTTACTTTCCTGGCTTTAATGAAAGAAACTCATAAAACTTTCAAATCCTGCTTCTTTGCTTACTATATTTTCAATTCAGAACATTGCCATGTTTGAGAATTCCTCTTGATCAAGTGAAAATCTTAAATACAAGTTTAGCTCACTGCAGTTTCTTTCAGATCATGTCTTCATTTAAAAATTTGAGATTTTGCTCATCACAGTTTTTGGCATTAATTTTGATTTTTCAAATGATTGCATTAAATATCCTTATTTAATTGCTGAGCTTTTTTGGTTCTTCATTAAGTTTTGTACCCAAAGTGAGTGCCTCACTGACCTCACCCTAGTTGCAGCCCAGATTAGAACCTTTTGAAAGCACAAGTATCATAGGAAGGGGATAAAGGAAACCAATTCGACCATTCAACAGTGAATTCACTCAGTCATCTATATGTCCATCCATTCAAAAATCCATCCATTTTATTTCATTCAACACATTTATTGAGTGCCTACTATGTGCCAGGTACTGTTCTGGGCACTTAGGATATAATAATAAACAAAAGAAGTGAAAACCTGCCTTCATGGGCCTGCATTCTAATGAAGGGGAATAGACACTAAACAGGAAAAATAAGGAAAGTATAGCACTAAGGGCTATAGAGAAAAACAAAACAAGGATGAGATAGGGAACACCAGATGGGGAGGAAAGGCCTTGCTTGTAGAGCCTGGAAAAGATGAAAAACTGATCCATGGGAATGAGTTTTCCTGGGTGAGGGAAGGCCCATTGTGACTACAGAGGAGTAGAGAGCCCCATTTGTTTTGTTTGGCCCTCACGGTGTTAACCATTTGTTTCGGATTTGGATGTTTTTAGATGGGCATGGCTTTATCCACAGGCCCTACTCTTCCCTATTGTCTTGCACTCATTTGGTTCCTGGCTCTGTGTGACAAGCCACAAAGATAATTGCACACTCTAACTGTGTCCTATAAGCAGTAGAGAGCCACAGATCAGATGGACAGGGCAAAGGAGATCCAGCCCAAGCTGTGTGGGTAAAATAATCAAGTTCAAGCACCCTCAACCCTCAGGTCATTCAACATAAAGTCACAGTCTACAGAGCCAGAGTGAGGGTGCTCCCCAGGAAGGGTTGGAGTTGAAGTTTTCTACCAAGAAAATCAGAACTCAAGAGTCAGAAATGACTTGAGTTATAGAAACTAAAAGACGTGAAGTTTCTTTTAGATCTTAGCTTGTGGACTAAGTCATGTCCACAAGAATGACATCTATCTGGCCTCTCCTGTGTTCCAGACATCTTTGGACCCTAATCTCTAATTCTCACCATAGGTGGTTTCTCTTCAATGTTGGGCTTCCCTTGTAGCTCAGTTTGTAAAGAATCTGCCTGCAATGCAGAAGACCCAGGTTCGATCCCTGGGTCAGGAAGAAACCCTGGAGAAAGAAATGGCAACCCACTCCAGTATTCTTGCCTGGAGAATCCCATGGACAGAGGAGCCTGGCAGACTACAGTCTATGGGGTCGCAAGAGTTGGACATAACTTAGCGACTAAACCACCACCATCACTGCTCAAGCTATATGTGATTTTCCGATTCTTATTCTCCACTTCTCAGATGACAAAGCTGATGCTCAGAGAGATAAAGTGACTTGCACCAGGAGGTACAGTGAAATTCTGGTAACAGTGCATCCAGATCCCCTCTATCTGTCTCCAAAGGGTAGGCTCCTTGTTGTAAACCTTGCTGTTTGTTGTTGGGATGGAGTCCCTCATGCCATCCTGTTGTTACAAATGTCATATAGGGTGTTCAATTCAGTTCAGCTGAGTTAAGTTCAGTCACTCAGTTATATCTGACCCTTTGCGACCCCATGGACTGCAGTATGCCAGGCTTCTCTGTCCATCACCAACTCCTGGAGCTTACTCAAACTCATGTCCATTGAGTCAGTGATGCCATCCAACCATCTCATCCTCTGTCATCCCCTTCTTCTCCCGTCTTCAGTCATTCCCAGCATCAGGGTCTTTTCCAATGAGTCAGTTCTTCACATCAGGTGGCCAAAGTTTTGGAGTTTCAGCTTCAGCATCAGTCCTTCCAATGAATATTCAGGACTATTGCTGGGCATACACACCAAGGAAACCAGAATTGAAAGAGACACGTGTACTCCAATGTTCATGACAGCACTGTTTATCACAGCCAGGACATGGAAGCAACCTAGATGTCCATCAGCAGACGAATGGATAAGAAACCTGTGGTACATATACACAATGGAATATTACTCAGCTTTTAGAAAGAATGCATTTGAATCAGTTCTAATGAGGTAGATGAAACTGGAGCCTATTATACAGAGTGAAGTAAGTCAGAAAGAAGAACACCTATACAGTATATTAACACATATATATGGAATTTAGAAAGATGGTAACAATGACCCTATATGCTAGATAGCAAAAGAGACACAGATGTAAAGAACAGACCTTTGGACTCTGTGGGAGAAGGTGAACGTGGGATGATTTGAGAGTATAGCATTGAAACATGTATATTATCATATGTGAAACAGATTGCCAGTCCAGGTTCGATGCATGAGACAGGGTGCTCAGGGCTGGTGCACTGGGATGGCCCTGAGGAATGGGATGGGGAGGGAGGTGGGAGGGAGGGTCAGGATGGGGAACACATGTACACCCATGGCTGATTCATATGACTGTATGGCAAAAACCACCACAATCTTGTAAAGTAATTAGCCTCCAATTAATATTTTAAAAAATTAAAAAAGAATAATGTACATCAAAGAATAGAAATTAAAAAAATATTCAGGACTGATTTCCTTTAGGATGGACTGTTTGGATCTCCTTGCAGTCCAAGGGACTCGCAAGAGTCTTCTCCAACACCACAATTCAAAAGCATAAATTCTTCCATGCTCAGCTTTCTTTATAGTCCAACTCTCACATCCATACCTGGCTACTGGAAAAACCAAAGCTTTAGCTAGATGGACTTTTGTTGGCAAAATAATGTTTCTGGTTTTTAATATGCTATCTAGGTTGGTTAAGACTTTTCACCAAGGAGCAAGCATCTTTTAATTCATGGCAGCAGTCACCATCTGCAGTGATTTTGGAGCCCCAAAATAAAGTCCGTCACTGTGTCCATTGTTTCCCCATCTATTTGCCATGAAGTGATGGGACCAGATACCATGATCTTAGTTTTCTGAATGTTGAGTTTTAAGCCAACTTTTTCACTCTCCTCTTCCACTTTCATCAAGAGGCTCTTTATTTCTTCTTCACTTTCTGCCATAAGGGTGGTGTCATCTGCATATCTGAGGTTATTGATATTTTTCCTAGCAATCTTGGTTCCAGCTTGTGCTTCATCCAGTTCAGCATTTCTCATGATGTACTCTGCATATAAGTTAAATGAGTAAGGTGACAATATACAGCCTTGACGTACTCTTTCCCAATTTGGAACCAGTCTGTTGTTTCATGTCCGGTTCTAACTGTTTGTTGCTTCTTGACCTGCATACAGATGTCTCAGGAGGCAGGTCAGGTGGTCTGGTATTCCCATTTCTTGAAGAATTTGCCACAGTTTGTTGTGATCCACATAGTCAAAGGCTTTGGCAGAGTCAATAAAGCAGAAGTAGATGTTTTACTGGAACTCTCTAGCTTTTTCGATGATCCAACGGATATTGGCAATTTGATCTCTGGTTTCTCTGCCTTTTCTAAATACAGCTTGAACATCTGGAAGTTCATGGTTCACATATTGCTGAAGCCTGGCTTGGAGAATTTTAAGCATTACTTTACTACCGTGTGAGATGGGTGCAATTGTGCGGTAGTTTGACCATTCTTTGGCATTGCCTTTCTTTGGGATTGGAATGAAAACTGACCCTTTCCAGTCCCATGGCCACTGTTGAGTTTTCCAAATTTGCTGGCATATTGAGTGCAGCACTTTCACAGCATCATCTTTTAGGTTTTGAAATAGCTCAACTGGAATTCCATCACCTCCACTAGCTTTGTTCATAGTGATGCTTCCTAAGGCCCACTTGACTTCACCTTCCAGCATGTCTGGCTCTAGGTGAGTGATCACACCATATAGGGTGTACACAGATGAAAATAATCCAGATGATCCTGCTGCTGCTGCTAAGTCACTTCAGTCGTGTCCAACTCTGTGTGACCCCATAGATGGAAGCCCACCAGGCTTCCCCGTCCCTGGGATTCTCCAGGCAAGAACACTGGAGTGAGTTTCCATTTCCTTCTCCAATGTGTGAAAGTAAAAAGTGAAAGTGAAGTTGCTCAGTCGTGTCTGACTCGAATTGGCCCCATGAACTGCATCCTACCAGGCTTCTCCATCCATGGGACTTTCCAGGCAAGAGTACTGGAGTGGGTTGCCATTGCCTTCTCCACCAGATGATACTATCCTTCTGCAAATACTTTTAAAAACATTCATCTCATGTGAGCCTCTGTTAATTAAATAGTATTATCCCATTTTGCAAACAAGGGAACAGATGTTGTAATGTAAGATGACATTCCCAAAGTTACACAGGCAGTTAGGGGATTTGAAGGTAGGCCAGAGTCCTGTCCCAGCCCTGCATCACCTGTCCCAAGACAAGATTATAAGCATGAGGTCTACCCACCCCAGACAGGCCACTAGACCCAGATGTTTTACCATATTAACAAAAACATTCCAGGATGTATTGCAGGAAGAAGGTTGCAAACCTCCATGACTCCCACACGCACATGCAACCTTAGAGGTTTCAATCATAGAATAATCAAGAGAGTCATGATCAGAGAGCTGGATGTAATCCAGCTGCTGCTGATAAGTCACTTCAGTCGTGTCCCACTCTGTGCAACCCCGTAGACGGCAGCCCACCAGGCTCCCCCATCCCTGGGATTCTTTAGGCAAGAACACTGGAGTGGGTTGCCATTTCCTTCTCCAATGCATGAAAGTGAAAAGTGAAAGTGAATTTGCTTAGTCATGTCCGACTCTTCAAGACCCCATGGACTGCAGCCTACCAGGCTCCTCTATCCATGGGATTTTCCAGGCAAGAGTACTGGAGTTGGGGTGCCATCGCCTTCTCCTGGATGTGATCCAGCAGGGATTACCAGTTCACAGCACAGAAGGGTTTTCAATGAAGTTCTACCTCTGGTAACTTACTGGCTAGGATCCATGGCCCTGTGCCTTCACTCAGTGAAACATACTGAGTGCTGCTCCCATGTGGGGGTGCACGTTGAGTATGCTACCAGAGGGTGCCCACACCTTTCAGAAGGCCACGTACAATGACGTCTACCTGTCGAAGTGAATGTCACCTACAGAGAGATATATTTATTCCCAAGTCTGTTTTATGCCAGTTGTACCTTAACAAATGTCACATAAACTGAGGAAATGTGAATAGAAGAGAAAGAGAATCATTGTTTCTGTAAGAACCCAGGCGATAGTTTTGGAAAAGCAGTAAAGGTGAGATCCTAAAATAAGTTTATTGTTGAATTGCGTGTAGGCAAGACAACTGAATAGATTGAAGGGAAGCATGATATCTAAAAGATTCCTGTACAAACTTATTTCCCAAGTGTCTAGGTTCTCACTGCACTCTATAGAAACAGAAAGTAGAAACCATAGGACAAAGCACTAAATGTGTGATTTTTGTACATAAGGCAGAATAGGGCTGAACCCCCTGCAAAACAGGCTTATTCTCAGTGAAAAGATCTTGGCTGTCTGTGAAACCACTGGTGAAGGAATGTACATTTGGTTGCTTTAGGTTTACAAAAATATATAAGATTTGTATATATAATTTAAAATATTCTTCTTACATCTACTTTCACAGATATTTTTATATTAATACATAAATATATACTATACATATGTTATGTGCTGTGCTTCGTCACTCAGTTGTGTCCAACTCTTTGTGACCCCCATGGACTGTAGCCTGCCAGGCTCTTCTGTCCATGGAATTCTGTAAGCAGTAATACTGGAGTGGGTAGCCATCCCTTCTCCAGGGTATCTTCTCGAGCCAGGGATCAAATCCAGGTCTCTTGCATTGCAGGCAGATTCTTTACCATCTGAGCCACCAGGGAAGCCCCTACTAAATACACACACACACATGAGTTTCAATGCAGTCTTTTTTTCTTTTCTTTTTTCTTCTGATTGGGTTCTCCCTTTCTCCCATCTCTCTGCTGCCACACAACTATCCTCCCCTCCAAAACCATAGTGACCACTGGGTCAGGATACTGCTATGATCTTCTCCATGTTCGTGTGTATTGGCTCATTTGCACAGTGGGGACCTGAGGGAGGGAGGGTGGGGGGAGGGAAAGTAGCATTATTTCTTCTTTAAAATGGAATGATTTAAGATGCACTTTGCTTTTTCTCATCAATTATTTATGGCAATCCCCGTGAGTCATGGGACATAGCTCCAATTTATTCCTTTTAATGACTGCAGAATATTCCCTGGCATGTCATAATATATTCAACAATACCCCTTTCGAAGGGCATTTTCTCTGTCTCTAGGTTTTGCTTGTTTTCCATGATAAAAAGTTAATTCTACATCCTTATGCACATAGCCATACATTCTGATATTTTTATTTCTGTGGGGTAGATTTTTAGGAACTGCTAGGCAAAAGGTATATGTGATGTATTTTTAACTTTAATGGATGGTGCCAGGGTGATTTGCAAAAGCTGTGGAATCCAAGAGCAATGATTAAAGTAACCTTTATCCCTGCATTCTTACCAGCAATAGGTATTGGGTTGGCCAGAAAATTCATACGGGTGTTTTTTTCTATAAGATGGTATGGAAAAACCCAAACAAACTTTTTGGCCAACCGAGTATTGTCAGTCTTTTAAAACTGTGATCATTCTGTTAGAAGTAAAGAAGCAGCTCGATGCTATTTACATTTGCATTTCTCTGATTACTAGAGTCTGACATTTTTTCATAATTTTTTTGAGCATCTGCACTTGCTCTTCTGTGAATTGCCTATTTTTATTCTTTTGCAAATTTTTATTCTTTTTTTAATGAAAATAATTCATTGATTCAATTAATGTTTTGCAGCTAGTCCATCAGTTTCCACTCCCTGTCCTGTTGGATAAGACTGAGAAATGTTATATTGCTATGGTATGTTGTCATTATAAACGGTTAAAAATGGACAGAAGACATGAAAGTTGCAAAAGGCTATGAAAAATAAAATGGTATAGAAGAGGTTAGAACCAAAGGAGAAAGGAGGGGTGAAATCAGGATGCTTGAGAAGATACAAATGATTAGCCCTGTGGTACTCAAGTTGATACGTGGTAAAAAACAAAAACAATAAAAAACAGAACCACAGTAGAGGAGAGTCGGGTGCTCAGGAGAGATACACAGTGACACACACACACACATACACTGAGAAATTCATTGAACATCAGCTATGAGCCAGTCACTGTGCTAAGTACATTGCCTGCTGCATCTCACCCCTCACTTGGAGGTAAGGCAGTACTATTATTCCCATTACACAGATGGGAAAGCAGTGATTTTTAGAAGTGTAGCAACATGGTTGAATTTGCGTTGCCAGTAAGTGGTAGAACCAAGATTTAAACCCAGGTGTGCCTGACCCCAAGACCTTAGCTGATAAATGACAGAGCCTGAGAATTACCTAGGAGCAAATGGTGTGGACAAGGCCAGAATCTCAGAGCTTGGGCCTACACTTGGGTTCCAAGCTGGGCCAGGAA